>NC_056726.1:1814348868-1814493868 GCF_019279795.1 Protopterus annectens | reverse complement strand
AGTCACTAATAACTTTAACAACATTTTTCCTTCAGGCTGTAGTCTCAGTCATTTAAGTCACCCCCACCATCAAACGAACCCCCCCCCCACAGACAAATTTCCATGGATGCTCTCTTTTTACTGAAATCAGTCAGTAACTCCACCATAAGAAAATATCTTCTAAAACTGAAATCTGTAATTTCTGCTGCTGACAGCCTTCCCCCAAATTCCTAAAAATTGCAGCTGAAGCACTGGCATATCTAGCATTTATACTAATAAACCGATCCATTCTAGAATCACATGTCCCAGCCACTTGGAAGAAGGCATGCATACTTCACAAAGGATGGCCCTCTGCTGACTACTCCAACTTCAGAATAAGTGCCATTCTGACACTATTATCTAAAATATTAGAAAATTGTATCCATTTACAATCACTTCAAAACCTAGTCATAAACAATCTTCTCTCCCACTCACAACATAGGTTTCATCCCAACTATAGCACCACTGTTGGCCTACTTCATTTTTCTTATACTAATAATAAAAACAGTAATACCAGAAACCTAGTACAGTCCTTATTCCTTGACTATCCAAATCATTTATCATTATCTTTCACTTTAAACTATTACTAAAACTCTCTTCTTTGGGTCTCTCCTGCTCCTGGTTTAAAAGCTACTTAACAGGTAGATTGCAAGCAATCGAATGGCAGTAAGAATACTCACCGTATCTACCCAGTACTGTAGGGGTGCCACAGGGTTCCATACTTGGAAACCCCCTATTGAAAATATTTATAAATGACCTACACACTGATTCCAAGCAGTCCACTCTTGTACAATATGCCGATGACTCTGCACTCATCTGCACAACGTCTAACCTTCAAAAACATTAAGAAATTACTCAAGAATCCACTAGAATCCTAGCTAGATAAGTCAGAACTCTTACTTAACCCCAATAAATTAAACTACTACATTTCACTCCAAACACTTTGTATCAAAGCAAAACTCTTGTCAAAATCATTTCATGAAGAAACACCTTGACTGAGCAAGTGGCTAACACCAAACTTTTAGGAGTCACAATTGGTGACAACTACAAATTTGACTATCACTTCCAAATGGTTATTAATAAAAACACTAAAAGCTTGGTATCTTGTATAGAGCAAAACCCTTCCTAACAGACAGAACTAGAGAAACCATACCTAAAGCCTACCTCCTACCCACCTTACTATATGCCTCCCCACTCTTTACTAACCTACAAACATCCACACAAGCAAAGCTTCAACAATCCACAATAAAATAGTTTGCTTTGCTGCAAATTGTCCCTTTAAAACTCATCACTGTTCTGCCCTTAAACATCTAAATTGGAATGAACTCCCATATCACCTCCACTGTAGTCAACTACTATTATCTCCTACTCTGATATACTACCCTGATAAGTGTCCAGCACATGCTTCAACACTACCACTCTATCAAAGCCCCTCTGTCTAAAGATAAACTTCTCCTTTCCATCACTAAAACCCAAAATGCATTAGGATTCTCCTTATACAACTCTGTAGCTACCCTCTGGAATGTTGCCCACATGCTCTCAGGCTTCTTGAAAACCAACAGGCATTCAAAGTACACCTAGGACAGCACCTCCCACCATCCTGGCTCTGTAGTTGTACATCTCCAGGATAAGTATAACATCTCTGTTTTCTTCCTACTCTTCTCTGTCTTCCCCCACCCCACCTTCTGCCTTTCTTAACTGTTTTACCACCCATTTCTTTTATTGCTTTTGCTTTCCACCCTTTGTAATCAGCTCAGTGCTCTGTATTTTCACATGTATCCTACTGCATAGTTATTTAACTATATTTGTATGGAGTGTAATTAGTATAAGAAGCCTTACTACTGTATGTATAGTTACTGTATTGTCTATTTTGACATTGTAAAATTTATTCTATTTTTTTCTGCCTGACACTGTTGATATTATATAACTTACACAATTTTGTTTGCACTGCTGCAGCTTTTCTCCCTGGGCCCGCACTGAAAAGGGGCCTTTGTGCCCAGCTGGACTTCCCCAGTCAACAAATGTAAAATAAATAAATAAATAAAATGAGCCAAAGTGAAGCATTTAGCCTGTTAGTGACATTTTTCTACACTTTTTCTTTCTGCCTGTCCTTCAACAGTTGACTGGATCATGCAATAATAGTGACCATGTTAAACTAGTACTACCTTCTATACAAAGTCATGTGATGTGCCGGTTCCACATCTGTATATGGGACTTCTGTCAGGAAACAGCTAACTAACATGTGGTTTAATGACTTGCTAACTGGGTAAGCAGCTCACTGGGTTGTTTTAAGCCATGAGCACAGCAGAGAAGTGAAAATAAAATATATACAAACAACTGACCGTAGCTAATAAACCAACAATTTGGTGATAGAAACCTATGAGATCCAAGGAAAATGTAATACAGGTGAGAACATGCAAACTCCACACAGATATTTATCATGGGTCAGAAATGAAGCATGAATTCTGGAGCTGTGAGAGAAAGATTTTATTGCTGTATGACTTTGTTGTCCAAATCATTCATCCTGCTGTCCATTTCCTATGGATGGGTAGCAGTCAGTAGAAGACTCAGCCAAGATGTTTTTCCAACCATCAGATTTCATCTTTCATCAAATACCGACTATTAGCAATATGTGAAGAAATCATTATCTTTCTTCCTCACAAACAAAATGTAAACAAATATAAGAAATCACTGTAATTGATGGCAGTTAATGCAATGTTAAGATTCAAACTTGCCTGCGCTTACCTTTTGGAAATGTTATTAGCATGAGAAGAAAAGTGACCCCACAAACACTGTGATTAGCCTGATATAAACTATTAAACATTATTGGTAGGCAATATCCATACATTTAAACAGTAGTTTTTACATTCAGAGTGTTACTAACCTTTTCCATGTCTTAGAGACATTTTCTGTGAAACTATACATTTATTTATCCTTTGTTGACTGGGTTAGTCTCACTATTCTGGTGAACTCATTTCAGGGGAGGCCAGAGGTGGCATTTATACCACTAGGGGGAAATTTGGTTCAGACATCAGGAAGCTTGCCCTACTCTTTTCGATAGGTGTTGTGGGATATTTCACATCAGCCTGAGTTACTACCAACTCAAGCAGATAGGACCTCAGTTTAACATCTCATCAGAAGGATGACACATTCAGTAGCTCCAATGCTGCACTGCAGTGTCAGCAATCCAGTCACCTAGACTGGGAATAGAACCCACAGCCATCTGCTCTTCCAGCATCAAAGGTGAGTGTGAAACCTGTTAGATAGTTAATTCATATGAAAATTACTATGATATGCATTGGAAATACCATACTAAGTTATAAAAATCCACATATATGGACTCAAATTTTCATGGCATGTGCTCAAGTTCAAGCACACATTGTAAGCATGATCTGTTGTGTTCTCAGCTAAGTTCCTGCTAATAGCAGTCCATGTATGAAGAGTTGTAAAAAAGGTTGGACACTAAGGAGGGAGAAAAGGACCTGTACCGACTGGCTAGACAGAGGGACCGAGCTAGTAAAGATGTGCAGCAGGTAAGGGTGATAAAGGATAATGAGGGAAATGTACTCACAAGCAAGGAGAGTGTGTTGAGCAGATGGAAAGAGTACTTTGAGGGGTTGACGAATGAAGAGAATGAGAGGGAGAGAAGGTTGGAGGATGTGCGGATAGTGAATCATGAAGTGCAGTGGAGGAAGTAAGGAGAGCTATGAAGAAGATGAAGAACGGAAAGGCTGTTGGTCCAGATGACATACCTGTGGAAGCATGGAGGTCTTTAGGTGAAATGGCAGTGGACTTTTTAACTAGATTGTTTAATGAAATCTTGGAAAGTGAGAGGATGCCTGAGGAATGGAGAAAAAGTGTTTTGGTACCGATTTTTAAGAATAAGGGTGATGTGCAGAGCTGTAGTAACTACAGAGGGATTAAAGTGACCAGTCACAGCATGAAGTTATGGGAAAGAGTAGTGGAAGCTAGGTTAAGAAGGGAGGTGATGATTAGTGATCAACAGTATGGTTTCATGCCAGGAAAGAGCACTACAGATGCGATGTTTGCTCTGAGAGTGTTGATGGAGAAGTACAGAGAAGGTCAGAAAGAGTTGCATTGTGTCTTTGTGGATTTAGAGAAAGCATATGACAGGATGCCTAGAGAGGAGTTTTGGCATTGTATGAGGAAGTCGGGAGTGTCAGAGAAGTATGTAAGAGTGGTACAGGATATGTACGAGGGTAGTGTGAGAGCGGTGAGGTCTGCAGTGGGAGTGATGGATGTGTTTAAGGTGGAGGTGGGATTACATCAAGGATCAGCTCTGAGCCCTTTCTTATTTGCAATGGTGATGGACAGGTTGACAGACGAGATCAGACAGGAGTCCCTGTGGACTATGATGTTTGCAGATGTCATTGTGATCTGTAGTGAGGGTAGGGAACATGTGGAGGAGACCCTGGGGAGATGGAGATATGCTCTAGAGAGAAGAGGAATGAAGGTCAGCAGGACTAACACAGAATATATGTGTGTGAATGAGAAGGAGGATAGAGGAATGGTGAGGATGCAGGGAGTAGATGTGGCAAAGGTGGATGAGTTTAAGTACTTGGGATCAACAGTTCAGAGTAATAGTGAGTGTGGAACAGAGGTGAAGAAGAGAGTACAGGCAGGGTGGAATGGGTGGAGAAAAGTGTCAGGAGTGATTTGTGACAGACGAGTACCAGTAAGAGTGAAAGGGAAGGTCTGCAAGAGGTAGTGAGACCAGCTATGTTATATGGGTTGGAGACAGTGGCATTGACAAAAAGGCAGGAGTCAGAGCTTGATGTGGCAGAGTTGAAGATGTTAAGATTTGCACTGGGTGTGACGAGGATGGACAGGATTAGGAATAAGTATATTAGAGGGTCAGCCCAGGTTGGAAGGTTTGGAGGCAAAGCCAGAGAGGCAAGATTACGTTTGTTTGGACATGTGCTGAGGAGTGATGCAGAGTATATTGGGAAAAAGATGCTAAGGATGAAGCTGCCAGGTAACAGGAAAAGAGGAAGGCCTAAGATAAGATTTATGGATGTGGTGAGAGAGGACATGCAGGTGGTTGGTGTGACAGAGCAAGATGCAGAGGACAGGAAGAAATGGAAACAGATGATCTGCTGTAGCGACCCCTAACGGGAGCAGCCGAAAGAAGAAGAAGAAGAAGTAATATGTAGGACTGTTAAACAATTAATAAATGAAATCCTGAAATACAATGCAGTACTAGGATAATATTTAGTACATATATTTAACAGTGCCATAGCATCTGCAATAAACAATCAGCCTATAGTAATGCTATGTCTGTTGTCAAAAAACACACAGGAAACACTGAATCAACAGATAATGGCAAATATCAATAGTGAATGAATTGTCAGTGATATGTGGAACAGCTTCTGAACATTGTGTTTTATACAGTTTTCTGAAACTGTGATCATGAGGCATTGAACCTGATTGTTCAAAGTTGGAGTAGACATTACTGGAATTAGCCCTCCCCCCTCCAAAGAATGCAAACAGTACTGTAGGATATTGCTAATTACATGATACACATGAAATGAATAACCAATACTCTTGTCATGCACGGATTGTTTCAGATCTTAACATTTTGCTTGGAAAACTGGAACCACAATAGTTATAAACTGAGAAGAATATGTATCAGCTGTACAGCAATCATACCTGATAGCATATTAATATTATTCACCCACTTAGCTGTATTTGCATAACATTCAAGTACACTAAAGCATCCCCATTGTTCAGCATCACCAAAAATGTTTAATCAAAGAAAACAGTAATAAAGGAGAAAAAGAGTTCTTGCAATTGTACTGAAAATGTAGAAGGCTAGACTTTCTTTTAAGTAAATTTTTGAAACATGTAAGTCAATCATACTACAGTAAAATGGAGACCACACAGCACTGCCACCCCCACATTCACCTCCTTCAGGATGGTCGCTAGATGCTGAGTCATAAAGATTCTCCTGATATGGATTAAAAGTATTACAATCAAAGCTTTAACTGGCATCAAAACATCACCATGAACTGTCTAATTATACTGTGTCTTTCCATCCTGGAATAATAGCTATGATGTCAAACATCAAAGGGCATCCAAGAAAAAGCAGTAACAGGGCTAAGCAACAAAGTATTTTTAAATTAAAAACAATGTAAAGGTAAGAGAGACACTATGCAATCAAGTTATTTCATGATTCTGGTATTTGTAATGCCCAGGAGTACTTCTAAATGTCGACAAAACACTTTACATTCTTTGACATGCATTTGCATTTTTCGTAGGTATTTAATAGGAAGAACACACATTCAACTTTTGACAAGTCATTTGTGTCATCAAATTCTGAGCAGTACGAATAAGTAAATGAAGCATTGTTTAAACAGCATGGCAAACACTCAGCTCTGCCATTTCCCTAACTTCTATCAGTGCAATTTGAATAAATGTTATTAGTTTGAAGCAAACCTCACAATATGCTAATCTGCTTAGCACCACAAGATGGGGCCACAGCACAGCAGAATAAGTAACCTCTACTGCATAAAGAAACTGAACAATTAAAAAGATTTAATGTCCTCAAGGAATGAGCCGAGATCCCACAGCATTTATTTGTGCGTAGGTTATGAGTGCAAGGAAGTTTTGAATTTTTATGTAAATGAAGGTATTTATTTTTACATATATATTTTCAGGCATTTCTATAAGGCCAGTGATGCAAGGCTAGAGACACTCCACATACAGACACACACACACACACACACACACACACACACACACACACACACACACACACACACAGGAACCTTCTAAAGTGGCAAAATGCATTTTTCCCTGGCTATTTGAGATGGCTAGATGTAGTTACATGACTTTGCTATAAATATACTAGCCTAGTGGCCAGCAACGAGATTAAAATGATGTCAGGGTTAAAAGAATTAAAACGGGGAAGAGGCAACAAAAGTTGCTGAAATGTGATAGTAAAGAGTTAAAACTAAATCTTATCAAATTGTATGAGTTGCATTGAAACAAGAGCAGATACAAAGTTAAAAGTGAGGTAACATAAAAGCACATGATTGTGTGCATGTGTGTGTGTGTGTGTGTGTGTGTGTGTGTGTGTATGTGTGTGTGTGTGTGCGTGTGCGTGTGCGTGTGTGTGTGTGTGTGTGTGTGTGTGTGTGTGTGTGTACTTGTGTGCGTGCGTAAATGGGACAGACCATACATGAACTAAAGAATACTGTATATTTTTGCCCTTGACTAGCCGTACATAAACTGACTAGGATATAATATTGTGTATAGTGGGGTTTCTCATTTTAATAACTCCAAGAGTTTTGAGTTTTTAATACCTTAATTGAACTTGACTCCTTTCTTAAGTCAGGGTACTACTTATAAATTAAATCCTGAAAGACCTTGTAGTACCTCAGCAATTAGAATTGCTTTGGCCTTTTTTGTCAGCCAAAAGTGCTGTTCTCAGCATTCCTGATGTATCCAGAATTACTTCCTTTTGCAGTTTATGTGGTGTTATATATACTGGTAATTAATTTAAGTATGACTATAAATTATTTTTTATTCGTTCTGTTTCTTCTACTAGTATTTAAAATGGGTATCTTACTTCCACTTTATTTGCATTTATGGGTGTAAATTCTGATATTTTATGACTCTGTTTCTCAGGACAAAAGAGACTTTAATTGCTGGGTGAAGCAACTTCATTGACCAATGATACTTTTAGCTTTGTTTTCTTCTTGAACTACTATATATATGTTTTTCTTTTTGTATCTAGTCACTAAAATAGCTCTGATAGAACTTCAGATGTATTTAACAGTCCCATTTAACATTATATCTGGGCAAGGGATGACTACAAGGTCAAAGCAGAATGCTAACAAACATAAAACAGCAGTCAAGAGACCAGTTCCAACAGACTGTGCAAAACTGTGTTAAAAGATCAGCACTCCAGAGTCATTCTGAGATGACTGTCAAAACACTGATGCAGACATACATTTACATTTACATTTGGTTACAACAGCTCTTTTCTTAACTTTGTCAAACTTGGAGCATATGTTTTAGTGTGCACTTTCCAGATATTCTGCTCTAGATCTGTCCCTTCAAGCCCTATCATCAGAGCTTGGAAAACCATAGTGATAGCCTGCATTATCCCACTGACTACTTCTGGTTTGCATCCCTTCTTTTCAGTTTAATGAGTGTTTAAGTACATCTCAGCGATCAATTAAAAGTGTCCAGAATATTATAACCTCCTCATCCCATATAAATGTGAATTCAAATGGAAGCATTCTAAGAAGGACTTTGGATCAAGTTCACTTTTCCCCGCAAAAAGTGGAAAGAAGTGCATTTGAGGCTCCCCACCAAAAAATTGTAGAGGTAACACCCTGTACTTCAGTGCAGGATGTCTTTACACTTGCAACTATTTTATCTAGTGTTGGTGCACCTCAGAGGTAAGAAGAAATGCATTTTCCAATAACTCCAACCTGAGGAACCATTATTTCCTGAAATCACATAGAAACCACAGCTTGACCAAAAGTTCTTCAACCATATATCCTCTTGCGTCTTGTCCCCCTTTCCTCTACTTTGCTGTTTTAGACCTACAACAACTTAATCGGATTTATCATTTCATCATCCTGCAAGCATCATCACTGTGATGTATTTGTTCCTAAGAACCACCAAGAGACTCAGTTGGTAGTACACTCAGCTTTGAGTCTGCAAGGACAGAAGACTATGAGTTCTATTACCTACTGAGATAAAAGATCATATGGAGCTTAATGAAAAGAGTATGGGTATTGTATTTATAATTTAATATCTACAACTTAGTATTTACATATGTAAAACAAACAAAAACACATAGTCTACACAAAAGACAGCTTAAACAGCATCAAAAATATAAAACTACTCAAAAACAGAAAATATTATGAAGCTGTAACAGAGTGACAAACTAAAACAGTACATTTCACCCTCCAAACTCTTTTGCCATAACCAAAACTTTAATTGTTTAAGAACATAATTCAACATCCATTTTTTTTATTAAACAATACATCCTGAGATTGTCCTGTCCGAATAAACCATAATCCTACTAATATAACTCTGTCAACCCTCTCTTCTTCAGGACCCTACCTCCTACCAACTCCTCCTATGATGTCATCTGTATATTCATTCTCTTTACCTCTGCAATTGTATAAGTACTATATATTTACTTTCAAAATTCAGCAATCTTACATCTCAAAAACACATATTCATCATCTTCCTCAATACCACAGGCTGCAAATTTACATTTTCTGTTTTCATAAGGTTTATGTCTAAGTGACCTTCACAAAAATCACTCCACTCATAAATCGATTTGCAAAGCACTCTTCTTCTGCACTCTCTCACCAATTGCATGTCAAGTAACCCCTCATAACCATTAACTACATAGAAGTCCTACAAAATTCCGTTATACCACTGCCTTCTACTCTTCTACAAGACATTACAAAACAACAGTCACAAAAATATCTGTATGGATACTCTTGAATTTCTTGACCATCCAATATCCTTTTTCTCTTAGATTATTAAAACCTGTCCCAATACCCCATATATTTTCTGTACAAAATTGCAACTAATACATTACATGTCTCTTATATACCTTCTGTAGAGCAAACTACATTTGCAGTGACACATACATACACACACACACACACACACACACACACACACACACACACACACACACACACACACACACACACACACACAACAGAATGCAACAACTGTAAGTCCCTTTATCATTCATATTAAACAAAATATCTATTTTAATAGGATTCAGACATAATCACCTAAAGAAAGAAAACAATGTAAAGAATCTCTTTCTCAGTCTCGCCTGTAACAAACACATACCAGCTACATATACCCAAAGATTCCTTCAACTTAACTACCGGTTTCATTTTTTTTCAAAATCACATCCTCTTGCCACTCCACACATATCCTTTGACCAAAAAAATAGTCCTCAAATTTTAACTTCTTTTTCAGTAAAATTGACGCCTTCCACCTTCACATCTACAAACCCTTTAATTTTCTGTTTCTGATTCTCTTTCTTCAAGCATAGTCCCAGTTTTCCCAAATATACCTACAAAGCGTCAACAACATACACAATCCAGCAAGTATTTTCAGCCCTAACAATTGCATCATAAGTACATGACAACAAAGCGGTGCCTTTACACCTTTCATGCCCCACCCAGCATCAAATAGTCCTTCTCATTAGTCTATAGGACATCATTCATAATGAAACAACCCCACCTTACTCCTATCCCATCATCATCTCCTTAGTCTACCTCCCATTTACTAAATATTTAACCCAAGATTGTTGATCAACAGACTCAATACAGTGCAGAACATATCTCCATATCTACAACATTGTAATATATTCCAAACATGGTCATATTTTAAGCTAGCAAAAGCTTTACTGATATAAAAACCTAGTCATTTAACACTATCCATTTTTTTTTTGCAAAATTACATCTATCTCCTTCTTACTCAGGTTCAGCATCTTTCTCTGTATCTCTCTCTTACTCCTGTTTTACCTGTTTACCTGCAACATTATAACAATAGCAGGTAATACTTCTCAGCCCACTCTGAAGTCTCATTTGCAAGATTTTCATAAAAATCTTCTAATCAGCATTACATGATACTACTGACCACCAAGTGTGTATCTCAGCCATTTCATCTTTATTATCACTTTATCACTGTTTTTTTCCTACCTGATCATCTTGAATCTCATGCTTCAACCACTCATTCCTGACTTCCAGAAAAAAACTTCCTTCTCATTACCTTATAAGCCTTTAAAATGTATAACCAAGTCCAGCTACCCTGGCACACTATCAGCATTAACTTTATTTATGACAATATCCAGCATTTTCACACTAATGTCCTGTTCCACCCTCTTCCTAACCTCCATATTTACTCACAGCACAGCCCAGTCTATTAATTCAGTGGGATCTTCTGCTCATTTGTGACATATATGCATACACAATATTCAGAAACATCCTCCTGAATAAAATACAGCAGTCTCTTCTCATCCTTTAAACATTCCAGCAAATGTTCTCCTTTTCTAACAAATTGACGTAATAAAGTCAGGATCTCCTCAGCCTTTCCTTTAAGGAAATATTCCTGTTGCTGCAACAAATCTGACATTTCCATCTTATTAAGTACATGCAGCTGAGCTCCCTTTCTTCCCTGAACACCTAATCTCATTCCTGCCTTATAACACTTCAGACTCATTCATGACCTGAAGATAAGTATCTTTACGGATACTCCACTTTTCTTTTCCTCCTGTAAATAATTGGCTTTATATTTAAATTTACAATATATCCATCATGTAGTCCACATCTAATAAAAAGGCCTCAAACTGGCAGGTTCTAGCCTTATGCTCAGCACTTCCTGTCTCAAGTTATATGTGCCCACTCAAGCAGCACTTAAATACTTCATTACCTTCCCTACCCAAAAAACAGCATTCACACAAAATTCACTAAAACTGTACAGTCATTAGAAAAGCCTAAGAAAGCCTTGTCCCTTCTGACTCCCTGTGAAGTTGTTGAAAATATTTTGTAGTTAGTCTCATTATATTCCTTATTTTCATACGTAAACCCTCACTGCATCCAGAGCTATAAATCCCCTATTGTACGTAATCCCATGTTAACCATTGTTTATCTTTACATTTTATACCTCCTTACTCTTCTGTATTATACAGATCACATTTAACATTCTCCAGCAAAAAATATCTAAGTTGACTACTAAAAATACTTATTGTTCCCAAACAATCTCAACTTTTCAATACAATCTTTGCAATACATAAGAATACACAACAATCAACCAAAACAACCTACCCCCTTAACCTAGCAGCATCAACTATTCCCCTACCAAGCCAAATAATTATACCATCTAACACCTTCACATACTTACCCCAAAAAAGAATAGCAGTCCCAGAACTTTTGGCAGTTGCTTTCACCCATAATAACCTCTCATTGTATGGAATATCAAATTGTTTCCTTTTAGATAGAACAAGATATCAGGTATCTAATAAGTCAATATCCTGTGATGTCATCTAGCATCACTAGGCAGACTATTAGCGCTCAAATAAAGCAATATGTATATTCACAGTGTTATACAAGAATACTAGGTTATTGACCCAAGGGGAGGTCTTTATAAGCCTTCCCAGCAAGATATGATAGGTTTTGATTCCCAAGGGTTGTGTGCGGGTGTATATATACATAAATATATATATATATATATATATATATATATATATATATATATATATATATATATATATATATATATAGGGTTCCTATCAGAAGTCAGAAGACTCAGTTTGTCGAATGCATCTTGGTCGAACTCAAATGTCAAGAACACAAAATGACGAAGTGGCATATACGCAAATTCTTTCCCTGGGAAAGAAGTCGCTTGGCTGCTTCCATCACTTTGCCGTTTTCTGCACTGTAGTGTGATCTCGGAGTTGGTATATTTAATTAGGGGGTATGGGGGGCACAGCCCCCACTTTATGTAATGTTTGGATGTGCTGTTCTGGTAGTTCGATGTATTGTGAATTTGAACTTTTGAGTTCGATATAACTATGTTCGATCATTTGATCATTCGTTGTTATAAAATAGACCCTATATATATATATATGTATATACATACATATATATATATATATATATATATATATATATATATATATATATATATATATATATATATATATATTAGGACATGGGTGACCAAGCATTTACAAGCTTCCCCTCTCTAATAGAGACATAGGTGCCAGACCAGGGGTATAGTTACAGTTCCTATCCATCCACTGATCCAAGTTTCACCTGTATGAGTGCATGGACAAAATCTACTTCACATAGATGGAAAGCCTATTCCAGAGAAAGGGAAGCCTCTGAGACCTATACATGTTCCTCCAGCATGTCCTATTTATGTTGCAGACAAGGTTTAGGTCCATGGATCTGGTATTCCTGGTAGATGCCAAACAGGAGCAGCCCCAGCACTGATGCCTGAGGCACCCTACTAGTAACCAACCTTTTTGTAGTGGAAGACTCCCCTATTCTAACTTATTAGGTCTTGTTTGTAAGCCAGCAGGCTGTCCAGTGGGTGATGTAGGGGTTTATACCTAGTTTAGTGAGTTTTTCTACATTGCCTTTGTGGGGCATTGTGCCAAATGCCTGGGCCAGGTCAAGGTTTGACCCAACCATTGCTTTGGTGATCTTCTTGAAGAAGTTTAGCAGGTTGAGTAGGCAAGACTCACTCTTGGCAAACCCAAACTAATTTGAGTCCAAATTTTGTAGGTTACCTATGCTATCATTTAGATATACACAATTATTCTTTCTGCAGCTTTGCATATCAGGCTATTTAAGCTAATGAATCTATAATCCCCAGAGCCCTTGGATGTTTTGCCCTTGTGCAGAGGGTATAACCATTGCAGTCCTACATTCATTTGGCATGAAGCCTATTTGCAGGCTTTGGCTAAATAGTGTTTCTAGTGGTCCCAATAGTTCATGTTTCATGCTATTAAAGTGGCTTCCTGTGCAGTGATCTTGGACTTGGAAATCACCTTAAGCATCTGGTCTCTAGTGACAGTTGGGAGTGTTATGGATGTGGGTCTTTCCTGAGGGGCATCTAGGAGGGGGTTAAAACAAGAGCTAACTTTGTCAGCCATACCTTCCAGCTCCATGTAGGTGGTACCATTTACAATTAATTCTGGACATAGCTGTATATTGCCTTTGAGGTTACATACATAAATGAATAAAGCTTTGTGATTGCCCTTGGCTGGGGAGGCTACATTTTACCTCAGATTTGGCTTTGGAGGACTTTATTTCCCCATTGATTTGCTGGTTTAGGTTGATGAGGGAAGAATAATCATGCATATTCTAAATGACAGCATAGGTAATTTACAAATTTTGTACCCAAAACAGTTCTAGTTTTCTGGACATTTTTACTTATAACCACCCACACTCCCACCTCATCTGGCAAAGCAGAGGTTAGCAATTCGACTATCATCCTATCAGAGGACTGGGTGATCAGAGAACTAAGAAGACTTTGCATTATAAAAACATTGGGGCCTGATGGCATTAGCCCACAGCTGCTGAAGACCTGTGCCTCACAGCTTGGAGGTGTGCTACTCACGATTTTCAACTTGAGTCTCAGTACCCACAGGGTACTTGTGTTGTGGAAAATATCCTGCCTGATTCTGGTGCCAAAGAAGGCACACCCAGGGGATACTTCAGATTACAGGCCTGTGACACTCTTGTCACACTGCAAGAAAGTCCTTAAGAAGCTGGTCTTGGAAGTACTTCACCCCAAGGTCAGGTCAGAACTAGACCCCCTTCAGTTCGCATACCAGGAGAAGATAGGTGTTGAGGATGCCATTATTCACCTTATGCATAGAGCATGCAGTCAACTAGACAAAGTGGGAGGATCCCATAGAATCATGTTCTTTGACTTCTCAGGTGCCTTTAACACCATACAACCAGACAGGCTGGGGATTGAGCTGTCAGCAATGAATGTGGATGCTCCCTTGGTTTCATGGATCCTGGATTATCTGACCAATAGGCCCCAATATGTGGGACTGCAGGGCTGCATGTCTGACACAGTGCACTGAAGCACCACAGGGGACAGTTTTATCACCTTTACTTTTCACCCTGTATACCACAGATGTCAGCTATAACACTGAGTGCTGTCACCTGCAAAATTCTCAGATGACTCGGTCATAGCAGGAAGTATCAGGCATGGAGAAGAAGCGGAATACAGGAGGGTGGTGGACAGCTTTGTGAGCTGGTGTGAGATTAATCAGTTGCAGATGAACATCAGTAAATGAAGGAAGTGGTAGTAGATTCAGAGAGACCACAATCTCATCCCTCAGTGATGCCTCTGTCAATTGGGGGTGGGTTGAAGTGGAGATTGTTCAGGACTGCAGATATTTAGGGGTGCACCTGGAAAGTAAACTGGACTGGTCCAAAAATTTGCAGGAGGCATATAAAAAGGATCATAGTAGGCCACACTTAGTATAAAGACTCAGATCTTTTGGAGTCGGCAACACTATGCTGCGGTTGTTCTTTGAGACTGTAGTGGCCATCGCTATCTTTGCAGTGACAGGCTGGGGTAGTAGTATAAAGAAGGATGAGGCAAACAGACTCAATAAATTGGTAAGGAAGGCTAGCTCAGTAGTTGGAGAAAACTGGACACCTTCGAAACCATGGCTGAGAGAAGAATGTTAGCGCAACCATCATGGAAAATATTGACCACTCATTCAACAGAGTGTTGGCAGGACAGAGAAGTTCCTTTAGCAGGAGACTGAATGAATGTCACAGGAAATCCTTCCTGCCCACAGCCATCATACTCTATAATGCCTTCGACCATCTTAGCGCCACCCCAACTACTGAAAGAGACCACACAGTGCAATGTTAAACTCTTACTTATGTTTTGTTTTTCCTCATCCTTTTTATCTCTGTTTTATCTTTTTTTTTTTTTTTTCATTGTAGTATGCTATACCTTAGTTAAAGTATCATAACGTGCAATACCCCATATCCTAGTGTGAGTGGTAATTAATAAGAAAGGCCCTCCCCCTTTCATGTCATAACTATATGTGGTATCAAAATTAATCTGTTACATTGGTTATGGTCAACAATGTACCTATGTCGGGCATTGGTGTTACACCTGTGGGGTAACATAAGTGAGCACAGTATCTGTCATATCTAATTATGTAACATATGTGTTTGGTCTACATTTGTGTCTGGGTTTATCTGTGCAGTTGTAACATAAGCCATTTCCTGCGGGATCAATAAAGTATTTCTGATTCTGATTAATTTTTGCCATGAATTTTCTCCTTTTGTAATACAACCAATTGATATTGGGATTCCACAAGGGCTGCTTGTTTTTTTAGTTGATCCTGTGCTTAATCCAGGTAGGTACAACTGTCTCTGTGCAGCTGTTATTAGGATTATACTGGGTGTCTGTGAATGATTCTCATAGACAGTGGTGTTCTCAGGGCTTGTGGGTACCTGTCAGTTTGCCAGGGTGCAACTTAGTAGTAGGGCATTTGTCATAGAATATTTCCTAAAAGTTCTAAGGTTAGCCAGTGCCTCTGGATTTACCTCAAAAGAGAAAATTTTATAGTCTGACCTGGCTAGTGAGGACATTACACTAGGGAGGGTGCAACATTCTGCCATGTTCGTGAGAACCAGGTCAAGGATATTCATGACCCTAGTGAGCAGACAGACTAACTGTTCCAAGGTGTTTGCATTTACAAAGTCCAGGAATCTTTGGGCCTGCTTGTTAGTGATCATTTATGATTCACAGTTTAAAATAGGGCAATTAAAGTCACCCATGAACATGGTGATAGGCAGAATGGGGACTATATATTATGGTCTTGTTGGTTCATAGAGGGAAACCCATAGCTTGTAAGGTTATGACATGGGACTTTGTCTAAGGTAATTTGGACATGGAAAAGCTTAAGTGCATCATACTTAAAGACCAGTCTTGAGGTGTGTGTGTTTTTAATGAAACTAGAGATGCTGTCTCCTTTTGTCCCTTCCTGTGCAGTAGTTGGCCTAAATGTATGGAAGGCATTGTAGCTCTCTGCATTGCTGGGGTGGTCTCTATGGATTTAAACCATGTCTCCGTAACTGCACAGATATCTGCATTCCCCAGGGTGAGGAGACCATGCAGGGACTGGAGTTTCTTGTTTAGACTCCTTCCATTGACAGTAATACCTTCAGATTTTCCTGGGCTGGTTTGGCTATGTCAGTAAGTTTATCAGACTGGCAATGCTTAAAAAAGGCAGTATAGGTTCATAGGTTGGTACTAGACTATCTGCCCAAAGGCATTTATAAGCCTATCCAGAATGTGTTGTCTTTTGCCGCCCCCTTAGATTAGTTCCCTGTGCCTCTGTCCAGTAGAGCCACTGAAGTGTTCCCCGAGGCAAACTTTCTGTTTCCCATCCACTCTTCAAGGTTTCTTTTGAAGAGTGTTAGTGAGGAACTCTGCCTAATGTAGACTGGGATCTTGTTCCAAAGCATGGGAAGTCTCTGGGACAGGAATCTATCCCTCCAGCACGTCCTGTTTATTGTTGTGGTGAGGTTTAGATCCCTAGAGTGTGTGGCTCGAGGGGATAAGGTTTTCTTTAGGGGGAGCATGTTCATCAATTCTGGGTTGGGTATGGTCTTGTATGTCAGGCAGAGATCACCTCTGAGTAGGCGGTATGCAACCGCCTTATGCAAGTATAAGATGAACAAGTTATTAGCCAATATTCAAAATCCCAGAGAGGGCAGGTGCAGACATTCCCTGGCAAAGCAGCATGGTCTGCCAACCATATCCTCCCAGTCTGACAAATATTATATCCCCTTCCAAAGGTAGCATACTCTAAGGCAATTGTTAAAGTCAATTATTTTTTGTTCATATTGCAGCATCATCCTCAAAGAAGGCAGAATGCTGCACAATGCCAGGCTCATACCAGCCTGGGACAAATAGAGAGCTCCATCATGTATCTCTTCATGTAGTCCAGGGTGATACTTTTCAGGCAGTTTATACTTACATAATAATATTATCCATACCCTTTACTTTTTATCTAACAAACTTGTTGGTATAACTTGTTTATGTTACTGTACACATTTGTCAGTAGACCTTCCTTCCCCAGCCTCATCAGCATTATGGGAGTCCCCAGTATTGCCACTTACCATTCCATTTCCACATCCGCATTATGGACATCAGCAATTTCTGAAGTAAATGAAACCAAAGTTGTTTCATGAATCATATCTACCTCCTGCACGTTTTTATCATCATAAAAACTATTTTCAAACAGAAAAGGTTCCATCTGTGTGACAGTAGGTTCAGCAAGAGGCAGAGCCTGACTACTAGCATTCATTTCCTCCTTGTCACATAAATTATGGTCAGCAGGCACTGCTACCCCCTCTTCACTTCAGTGAGGTATAATCAGTCCATAAACAGACAACTTATTTACATTTAGTACATTTACAAATGCATTTTTGTTACTGTGCTCATAAGCTCCACATCAATTTAATCTTTTATAAAGACAATTATTAAGTGATCCAATTTATCACAAAAACAAGTCTTTCTTTGCACCCAATATTTCAATACACCTCTATGACTGTTAAGCAGATATAGACTTGGGAGATGCTAATGGTATTATGTATATGTGTATTATATCCAATTTATCACAAAAACAAGTCTTTCTTTGCACCCAATATTTCAATACACCTCTATGACTGTTAAGCAGATATATACTTGGGAGATGCTAATGGTATTATTTTGCACTTTTAACAAAAAGCAATAGCTTCCCAATCCTCATTACAAATCCTTCTATCACATAAACCTTCAGTAACATGAACTACCGTAATGCAAGAACCCAACAAAAAAGTTCTATTGTTCACAGCAGTCAGTTTAACAGTACTTAACTGACAAGTAATTTTTTTCACACTCCCAATGTAGTTTGGGAGATAACATAATCCCACCAAGGTGTCTACCTCTTCCAAAACAATTTAAAAAAACGTAAGTGCAAAGCTGATGTGTTTCAAATGTTACGTCTGCAGTATCTGTAAATGGTCTCAGATTAGTATGCATTTGCTACTTTTTCTTCAAAAAGCTTTCTGAAGAAAAAATAACAAATGCATACTAATCTGAGACCATTAGAAGATAATGTTCTTGAGGATCAGATCCTTGAACTTTCTCTCTCATGCAACAGAATGTCTAGTGTGGTGAAAAACTAGGAAGTCACTCAGATAAAGACTCATTTACTGAACCTGAACTGGACACAGCAGTTGCAACTATGTTTCTCTTCCATAATTTCACTCCTTTGCAAAGCTGATAAATAGAAAGCTCATCCTGTTGTAAGAACTCCTTATGCATAGCATCATCAGTTGCACAAGTGGATTATGTACTCACAATTATATCATTATCATGATCATCAGATGTAGTCACCATAGCTATATAACTGCTCTCGGAAACATACACCTTCATGATTAATGTTCCTTCCCCTTCATCTCTGTCAAGCAGCACTCTCTATCATGGCCACAGACAGAAAAGAGGAACTTTCCTGTAGCCTGCTCAAGTCTCTCCAGATAGTAAGAACATCACCTTGGGGTCTCCCCTGAAAAGAAACCATAGGTCTACTAGGACTAACCTTGTCAACAACACATGCTTGGTTTACAAGGTCTACAGAAAAAGTGGAAGAAACAGATAAATGCGGGTTCTGTAAAACAGAACTGGAAATAGTTACACATCTTAGTGCCAGTGTTATTCATGCATTGGTGGGTGTCTATATAAATTGAAAGGGGAAATAATGTATCAAGTTTGTGCACTGGAGATTGTGCAGAAACTAAAATTCAGAAGTAGGTGAGAAGTGTTGGAAATGTAAACCACAAAGCATTATTGACAATGTTGAGGTTCATATCACATGGAATCACCCAGTGCCAACTGTTCTAAAATTGATTCAAGAAAACAAGATATAATAGTCCAAGAAAAAGAAAACAAAAATAGCATATTATAGCAATAACCCACGCCTGGGTGTGGGTAATGCGGGATTTAACCACGGTTGGCATGGCTTCGCCCTCGGGACCAAACAAAGACAACCGTGGTTAAATCCCGCATTACCCACACCCAGAAGTGGGTTATTGCTATTATACAATGATATTATTTAAGAAAAGAAATAATTACTTTTCTTAAATAATGGCATTGTATAATGCCTCTTTGCTGCCCTTCCGCAGCTGTCTGGTATTTCGCGGCAGTTCTGATGTACTGCGCATGCCTATGCAGCACATCAGAGCTGTGGGCAAAAGCAACGGAGAATGCAAGATCTCCGTTGCTTTTTACTGTTTCGCTATGTTAAATGGGTTTAACATAGCGGGACAGCTTTAAAATAAACAACGGAGATCTCCATTACTTATTTTAAAGCTGTTTCGCTATGTTAAACCCATTTAATATAGCGAGACAGGTTTAAAAAAAAAAAGCAACGGAGATTGCAAGATCTCCGTTGCTTTTACTAATGTCGCTATGTTAAAGGAGTTTAACATAGCGAGACAGCTTTAAAAAAAGCAACGGAGATCTGCGTTGCTTTTTTTAAACCTGTGTCGCTATGTTAAACTCTTTTAACATAGCGAGACAGTGTTTTATACTAACGGAAAAGTCCGGGCGACCGGACCTTTTTCCATTAGTATATTGAGGGATTTACAACAGGCATGCTGGTTGGGCTGGCCAATCAGCGTGCACGTTTTTGAGGAAGAATTGTATAATAATCATTGAAACAGCTACACCCAGCAATTACAGTGTTTTACACATTGAAATGCACAAAGTCATGAAGCACCAGGATTTATAAGCAGAAATGAGAACAATGTGAAAAAGAATACACTGTAGTAGTAACAACAGAACGAATAAAAAAGAATTTACAATCATGCTTAAATATATTAGAAATATATGTACCCTGTATGAATTGCAAAAGGAAACAATTTTGGGTGCATTGTGGGAAATATTATGTGTGATCATGGAAAATGTATACTACCTCTGAAATTAAGGTATCTTGGAGCAGTCCCCTTCTCGGAATAGAAATCTTGGCATTAATATGCAAATCAAATATATATATATATATATATATATATATATATATACCTGGGGTATTTGCATATATATATATATATATATATATATATATATATATATATATATATATATATGAGTATGAGTGTGTGTGTGTGTGTGTGTGTGTGTGTGTGTGTGTGGTGTGTGTGTGTGTGTGTGTGTGTGTGTGTGTGTGTGTGTGTGTGTATGTGTATGTGTGTGTGGGTCTACTTCACATGACCTAAATTTCATTTGACTGAAATTCATTTGACTGAAACCAAAACACTGAAAGTTCAAAAGACTGAAAACTCATTTGACTGAAACTCATAACACTGACACATTAAAGTAAAAGGTATATGTCCTTTTCCCCACTGTAGTGCGATTCTGGGGTTAGTATATATAGTTGGGGGGGGGGGCGAAGCCCCCCATATAATTTAGGTAAATATTGTTTTCTGCAAAGAGATATTCATTGCAGTTATAAATATCCATGTGTATGGTTGAAAATGTATAAAGTATGTGGGGGGGGGGCTTCACCCCCCACACCTCCCCCTAACTATAAATAATAACTCCAGGATCGCACTACAGTGGGGAAAAGGGCATATACCTTTTACTTTAATGTGTCAGTGCTATGAGTTTCAGTCAAATGAGTTTTCAGTCTTTTGGTCTCAATCAAATGAATTTCAGTCAAATTAAATTTAGGTCATATGAAGTAGACCCATATACATATCTATCTATCTATCTATCTATCTATATATATATATATATATATATATATATATATATATATATATATATATATATATATAAAACTGGGGTGTTTGCATTGGGAAGTCTGGGGGGATGGCTTATAGCCTTTCCCTTCAGAAATGCTTTAAAGGTATAATGGTGAGAGTCACAATTTGCAATTGCTGACTGGAACTGTACTGCCATTTTTAAATTGTTAAGACTTGCAGTATCAGGTCTCTGACTTCTGAGAGGGAGACATTATATCTGTGACAGGCAGGCAAAAACAGTTTTGGAACCTTGAGCCATTCTTCTGGTTGCATTTAGAGATGCTAGATTAAAATAGGTAAGGGGCCTCAAAATATAGAATTTTAACAGATATGCTTTTCTTTTGGGGTAAAAATACTCAGTCCTGTTCCATGTAGGGTTTATCTCTGTGAGATCATGTGATTTTATAGATAAGCTACTTTGATGCGTCACATTGGGATAGTAGAAAATGTATAGAATCCATTTTGTTTACTGCCTTAATATTATCATTTTCCATCTCAGATTTTTTGACTGACTCTCCTTTTCACTCATTTTCATGCAAGTCATAATCATTTCAAAGTTATAATTGACAAATGTATCAACAGGGCCACTATACTAATAGCCAAAATGAAACTATGCTTTTTGAACCTGTAACATATAAAACAATATATTAGCAGATTTGTAACAGAGATCAGTCACGAAAATTAGTTTAGCAAATGTAACTAGAACAGTAGAGCCATAATAGGAAATTAAAAAAAAGTGCATTTCCTTTCCTTGTTTTTCATCTTATGACTGGCATGTATAAGACATTGATACCTTTTTCGAGTTGTGTCTTTTCCTAATAAAGAGCGTAACTTTGTCCAGCATTTGAATTCTGAAGTAAATCAGCTCATTCTCATTTTAACAGTCACTAATTGTTGTGGCAAACAACAGTTGTAGATTTATGGAGTCTGCAAATGAAGGGGTTGGCTAGTTGTGTCATCTCAATTTAACTAAAACTTTAGTTGTATAGCTTAACAGAATCACACTAGCTATAAAGCCAAAAAATACAAATTCTCTGTCAGAGAAATTATTATTTGAATCATAGAATTTTACATTCATTTTATTAAGTTTAGATTAATATAAACTTGTTTAACAATTCGATTACTCAATTTTCTTCATGTAATAATTAGAATATGTATATAGGAATGATGATTCTAGGACTCCTGACTGATTACAGATAGCCATTTTCTGAACTGTCTTTGAAAGTTTGAGTATTGTTTTACATGGGAAAGCCTTACGTGCATTCTGTTTATTTTGACTGGGAGATTGACTGGCTAGTCATTTTTCATTGGGATATATTTTGGTGAGTAATCTTTTCGTGAACTATTCACATCCCATAAAGTCCAGGGCATATACCTTATTTGTTTTGTTGTTGACTAATATACATTTCTTGTATTGTAGCCATCATAGTGCATGTGCTGAAGCAAGCATGCAGATTTAGATGGCATAACAGGTTCTTTATTCAGTTGGCGTGCATGTCAGTTGCTAGGGGAGGGGTTAGGCTTAAGTACAAAATTCCTTAATGGCTGCTTGGATGATGGCTATGCAGTGACCATGCCCTTCCCTGTTAGGAACATATCGACTTAGTATATGACAATGACCCAGAAAGTCAGTAGGCATGGGGCAACAGACAGAATACAAAAAGTAATGTCTTCACTTCAGGAGACCTTACAAGACTAATAATAGAAAGGGCCAAAAGAAAGCAAAATGCGATTAAATTGATGGAAGGGCTGGATAACAGTGAAAGAATGAAACAGATAGGGATCTTTATTCTGGAGAATGGAACTGAAAAGGACAAAATCTGTATGTGTGGAATATTAAGAGCAGATTGTAAAGAGGAAGACTTTGGAAGAAAGGATAGTGTGGGAAGAAGAAGGCATCATATGTCAGAATAATCAATCTTTAGTTTGGGTTTGACAATGTTCTTTATCACCAAAGAACTGGGGTGGGCAAACAGAAGGGATTTCCAGACAGGGTGGTTAGGAAAAAAGAAAACACTTGTGGATTTCCTGTGTGCATTACACACGAAGGACAGAGAAAGGGGAAAAGACAAGGGGAACTAAGGATTCTTAGCCTCAAACCTCAGCAGTCTAGACAAACTATTTTTTTATTCTTCTAGCAATAATATGCAATTATTGTAATATTTATGCAGTGCATACTTTATAAAAGTCATAGCAGAGGTTTGCAGGAGTCAGGCTTCACCTACTATAGTTAGTATCCACAAAATCTTTCCAGTTTAATAAATAAAGCAAACTAGACCAGGATTTAGTAAAATTACATGACTGCTCTGTGGAATGAGACACTCTTTTTAAGGCATTGATGCAATCTGTCTCTTAAAAATTACATCAGCCTGTTTTAATATATGGTTTACTTTTTACTGGGCAACATTAATTTATGTTGTCTTAATTGTGTGTATTTTGTCATTTATTTCTACTTAGTCACATAAGCAAAGTGATGCTTTTATGATATTTTAACTGTGACTTAAGCTATCTAGTTAAGTGGAACATATATGGATAGTTAAGAATAGCCAATCAGCCATTCCTGTTTTGGGACCCCATATTCTTAGTTGCTGTGCCCATAATATGCAGTTTGTTAATTTCTTATCTGGAACAGTGAGTCAAAAGGATGCTTATATTGGCTGACTTAGCTTATTTGAATGGTGTATATATATATATATATATGAATCAGCTAGGAGTGATCAATTAAGCTCTAAATAACATCTGTTTATAATAAACACCTACGCCAGTTGTAGCTCAGGTTTTCCTAATTGTTAACAATGGCAAATGCACTTTGCCAGGAAAAAAATACTCCAGCATTTTGTAAAACATCTCTAAAATCAATATTTAGTAATGGATGCCGATGACAATTTATTAGTGTACTTGTCTTGTCAAGCAGAGATCTTAATCATTTTTACTGCGACAGAAATGTGCTCATGAGTTTATTATTTTATCCACAGTTACTTTAATGAATTTATGATAATCTAATAAAAGAATGTTTTAAGTTGCCGAATGTTCTCTAATAAAAAAAAAAAAAATGAACCTCTTGAGTTTTACTTTCATAGTTTATCCAGCATCACATAGTTTGATTTGTAATTCTTTTGTTTATTAAGCTGTTTTAGGCACTTCAGTTCATAATACTATTAACAAAGCCTATACATTTTGTAGACTGGCTTCAACAGCATAGCTTCACAATAAATCGACTGATCACCACTTGCAATGAAAGGACAAAGGTCATGTCTTTGTATAAATGGATTTTCAGAGTTGCTTTTGCTACCCCCACCAATATCACCTGCCTTGTCTAAGTGCCCCTGCTTAATCTCCAGATCAAGACATACAGCAGATAAGGGCATCCAAGTATAGCACATCCTAATAGTAATGGTGGATTTATCCTTTGGCTTGCATTAAACCACTTCCAGTGCATATGGGAGAGCAAAGACATCAGTGCAGTTTATGGATTTGTGCTGCTATTATGTGCATCATACCCCTGCTTGGGTTGAGCCATTTGTGTCCCCTTCCTTTATACTACTTGAGCTGGAGCTCACACATAGCATCAAACATACCTTTCAACTTATTTGCACAAGAATTCTGGACAATGCCAAAAATAATGAGGAGATGAAAGCCCGACTCACGGACAATTTCTAAATATTACTCAATTCTATTTTATAGAACAGTGGGTTTTTCATAAGCATGCATTTCTGAAGAAGAAGTCTGAAACTCTAATGTCTGGCATTACTGACTGACTGTAATCCTCTGTGATTTACCAGAAATGGGAAAGGGCAGATACTGCACAGGAGAGAGAGAGAGATGTATCCTCCACTTGGTATAAAGCAACCCCACAGCTTCTCCCCAACAGAAATATATTAGGTCAGAGTATCTCAGTATTCCCTACTGCCAGCTCTCTGGCATAGAGTCCACTATCATATCATGAATTCTAATTGTGTGTTGTAGGAGCACAAAAATATTCAAATCTGCGAAAAGTACGCTGCTGTTTTAACAGCTTCATTTTACCTACCATGCTGAAATTCCCTGTAAATTAACACATTAATATGTAGTAGACAAGTCTCTTACTGTCCATGTAAAAAGACACACTTTTTACCCTTGAAGTAATTTTTACTGATATCATATAGGAATTAATACAGATCACCTTCTGTTCAGACCATTTATTAATAGTATCACATTTTTGTTCTATAATGCTGCAGTCAGCTTACATACTGATGATGTGATACTTCTGCACATGTCATCTACTATGTTAGATGGGTGTCCTGAACGTCTTTATAATTTCTGTAATGTCTGTTGTCATTTCTGTTTAGTAATTTAATCAACGTTGACTCTGAATGACCTCATATCACTAAACTCTACTAGTGCCTGGAAAGTGGGTTAGCATATGGCACAAAGCAACTCTATTAAACTGCATGGCAAAGACAGGAAGATAAAGAATATAGCCATCAGACACCATTCATTCATTCATTCAGAACAGATGCCAGCAACAATTTGTTCATTCTCACCAGTGTGAAGGACATCACAGGCGGATGGACTGGTGTACTTCAAACTGCGCATAAATGAAAAAAACTCCACAGAAGCTGCACAGCCCCATGGCAGCCTGTGAGGAAAGAAAAAGAAGACCACGCCCTAGAAGAAGTAAGAATGAAACTAAGGAAAATTAAGTCAGGGAAAGCAGCAAACGTAGATGAAGTCATGGCAGATGTGATAAAGATGTTGGGTGACTTAGGTGAGAAATGTATCCTGAGGGTAATGATCATGGTGCAGGGAGAAAGGAGTATCCTAGATGACTGGAGAATAAGCATTCTAATGCCAGAATGGAAGAATGACTAGGAAATTTACAACTGTGGCAAGTAAAGCTGCATGAAACTCATGTCACACTGCATGAAATTGCTGGAAAGGATGATTGATAAATGAATTTGTAGAATAGTAGAAAATAGAAGATGAGCAGTTCAGATTCAGTGAGACAGACAGTAGGAGAGTAAGCTGGAGAGTCCAGATGGCCATTCCTAGATTTGTACGAAGCATATGACAAGGTTGCAAGAAAGCTGATATAGGCAGTTCTAAGATGGTTCAATGTCCCAGAACTAATGACTGAATTGGTGCAAGTTATGTACAAGGACCCCAAGACACAAATACAGGCAGTATTTAGAGTCACAGAGAGGTGCCTAGTGTGACTGAGTATGCATCAAAGTTCAGCTTGGAGGTCATTGTTGCTCTTACTTGTGATGGACTATGTCAGCAAATGGGAGACAGTTGACTGATCAACAAAATTGTTATCTGTAGATGATATGTCACTACAACCAGACTCTGAACAGGAACTTCAGCAAATGATGGATGAATGGAATGCAAAACTGAAGGCACGAGTTGAAACTGGGTGCAGACAAGACAGTTGTCCTGACAATAACTGGGGAAATCAGAAGATGAAAAATGGAATAGAAGGGAAAATAGTGGAAGGAGTTAACAGCTTCAGGTATCTGGAAAGGGTGGTGGAAGGAAACGAAGTCTCAATGAGAGGTGATGCAGCCAAATGGCACAGAGAGTTTGCTGTGGTGTATGACAGAAGAGTGAAAAAGAAGCTGAAAAATAAGGTGTACAAAACTGTGGTTTGACCAGTGCTTCTTTATGGTACTGAAAACTGGGCAGTGAATGCAGAGTAGTTAATTAAGCATGAGGTAATGGAGATAAAGAGCCTGACACAGGTGGCAGTACACACACAATGAGAAATACGAAGAAACAAGAACATCAGAGCAAAACCCAAAGAAGCCCCAGTTGCTTAGACATTTAAGAAAAATAGATTGCAATAGTTTTGTTGGTTGCAGGAAAGCTGAAGATGATTTGGTGAAGAAGATTTGAGAGAGACAGGAAAAAGGTAAGAGAAAGTGTGGACATCCAGAAATGGGACCGATGGTTTACATGACAAAAGATCTGCTACAGTCAGGTATGATTGTCATGGAAGGTAAGATAACAGCCCTAATTTGAGAGAGGTAACAACAGGTGATGTGACACCTCAACCTCATCTTGAAAAAATAAGAAAAAGGGGTTGATGATGATGATGATGATGGTGCTTTAGAGATAGATAAGTTTTCATATGAGTACTGCTGCCATGAGTTGCAAAACATATTCTGCATCCTGAAGACAAGGTATGATATGCATGCACACACACATTCACATATTTACAAACATTATACATCACATATATTGTTCTATATAATATAATCAAACTAGCATTACTTAAATTGTTAAATTTCTGCTTTTCTTAAACATCAGTCAACCCTCTTCCAAAATATTTTCTGCATGTATTATTCCCACAATTTCCATTGTTAATGTAATTTACTCTTACACTTTACTAAAGATCGCACTTTCTGTTGTTTTACCTCTGTTACAATATTCTCTACTTTAAGTGTGGTTGGTTTAGACTTTGTTTTCCACTTTCTAGTAATTGCTTTGGTTGGCAGCCAGCAGAATTAAACTTAACAAGCGCTTACTATGTGTGGGAACTCCAGATCCTGCATCCCAGTGCAAAATAATAATAATAGTAATAATGATGATAATAATAATAATAATAATAATAATAATAATAATAATAATAATAATAATAATAATAATAATAATAATAATAATAATAATAATAATAATAATTTCCTTAGTTACACTTATTTGCTTGCCCAGTATTCCTGACAAAGTGTTGTGCAAGTTTGTCAGTTCATTACACTCTGAGCACATATACTCCCAGGCACCTCTTTCTTTCCTGTTTCACCTCTAACATTTGCCATTTACCTGGGGAAAAAATCTTTAGAGCCTGCTTGGGGTATAAGAGTACATATGAAAACACTTTCAGGGAAAAATCCTAAAGCTTTAGGCCATACATATGCCCTTCCATTGTTTCTTTGAGAAGTGATTATCTAATCTGTCTTCCCAATCTTTTTTGAATTCTTATGTTTGATTCCTGTAGATATCATGCAATATTTTATATGTCCTATTATGTATCCATTTTTTTACAGCAGTTAAAACTCACCCAGTGCAGGTCTATCATTTAGAATTCTCTTATCACTTTCTCTTTGCCTATACTCTGATATCAGTCCCTGATAGGGAAGGCAATGTATAGCCTGCAGTCCAAATGTCTTTTTCGCATCTTCCCATTCTACTACCATTCTCTGTCTAGGTATTTGTTCACAAAACCTTGGTTCCTTTGCCAGCTTCCTTCAGTAAATTCCAGCCCCCATTGCCTATTCTCTGTACCCCTAATTACAGTCATCCCTATTGCTGGAATCCCCTTTCTCTTTTCCTGTGTTGGCTTAGTTCTTAGTACACTTTCTGCTACAAGGCCATGTCAAACCCAGATTTGATGAATATGCTTCACCTCAAAAAATCTAGATCCATCATGGCCTTGTTCAAGAGAAATCTTGACCAATGGATGGATTACCTCAAATAATGGGTATAGTTCCCCATACTAAAGGGGGTGGGCGTAAGCCAACAAGCGCTAGGCTTGTAAATGCCCTCGGGCAGATAGCCTAGTATGAACCTATGAACCTATAATATTCTGCATGACTGTTGTCATTCTACTTAAGGATCTGCATCCAAAATCCCACTCATTCCCTTTTCCTTGAATTACCTCCATGCTTCATTATCATCTCTTTCCACCTTGAATTGTAGCTTTCTGCTTGTGTTATATATAAGAGCCTTAAGTCATCCTCATTGTTGGAAATCATATTCCAGTCCCCACCTATAAGTAATATTCCCAGATGAAAGCTGATTAGTTCTCCAATTTTTAAGCTCCATAATAGCAGTTTTAGGTGAAATATAAATACATGCCAGCATAATCCTCTTCCCTTGTCAACAGTCCCTTATAATCAACAATTTGGCTCTATTATATCTTATATATCACGTTCTCTTCTATCAGTATTGGAGTTCCTCTATCAATTAATATAAGCACTCATCTTTTCCTTCCTCCCTGATATTATGCTGAATATTCATCCTGAAATCCTTTCGTTGTCAAATCCATATGCTGAGTTCCTTCCAAATGTGTCTTCTGTTGCATTGTGGTTTGTGCTCTGCATTAATAGTTCTAGATGATTCTTACTGATGAAAAGATACCCGACCCCATAAGCAAAAATGGGAAAAAGGAATTGTGGATGTATGGATTTCTTAATATAATTAAATAATCTTTCCTTTTTGTCTATACCTTTTAAACAATTTACCACTATGACCAGAAGTTATTGTTCCCACCTATTATATATGACATCTTTTTTAAAATCTTTACTTCCAGCTTTTGTGATACATGCACCCACTAATGTTTGGCAGGTTAATCTTTTATACAGCATTTTCTTATCATCAGCATTGGAGGCTATGCCACATTCTACAACACTTTTTGTTTTGATGAAAACCCTCAACCAAAAAAGAAAATACACCACAGGACACCCTCATAACCTGTTAACTTAATGCAAGTGCACAAAACTTTTTATATCTTCAAATAATAAAATTTAACCCTCATAATAGGAACGACTGTCCCAAATAGACAACTGCAAACACAGGTCTAAATTAATTTAAAATTAAAGTTATTCATGTTAAGAGACATCTTATTGCCTGTGATTCTACTTACACTATTTGACATCTATTCTTTATTTGATTTATTCCATTCCTAGATGTAAAAAACAGCCTGCATGCTTTCAGAAAATATAAACTTTTAGTCTTGAAGAAACCAGTGCTCTGGATTTTTATTGCCCTGTTATCAGCTTGTCTCCAGGGAAATGTATTTTATTAAGAGTTTGAAAAATAAAGAGGAAATATTACAAAAATAAACGTTAAAACACATAACAATGAAATATGATGAATCATGGTTTTAAAGAACAAATAAATTTGTAACTATTTACAATATATACAAGAGCCTGAGACCAATAAAGTAATAATAAAACAATGCAAGCTTCGTAATAGTCAAAATAATTAAGCAGATGAAGGTGATGACTCAGTAAGGGCCAAAACTTTCATCCAAGGATTATTCCATAGTTTATTTGGATAACTTCTCACTTCTTTTACTTTGACTTCTTTAATAGCAACTTCAGTTTGAAGAACAAGAAAGTCTTCAAATTTTGCTTCTCAGGAATATTTCCAGTTTCTAGTAATATTTTTTCTGGTCACTGCAAGTATAGTCCAAGTTAAATAAGAAAGTCTTTCTTGTGTGTGTGTGTGTGTGTGTGTGTGTGTGTGTGTGTGTGTGTGTGTGTGTGTGTGTGTGTGTATATATACATATATATATATATACATATATATATATATATATATATATATATATATATATATATATATATATATAGCGGTCCACTTTGTAATTTCAAAATACTGAAATTTCGAATTTCAGTATTTCGAAACCACAAAGCCGAAAACCCAACCTCAACTCATAAATTTGAAAACACACAACCGCGAAATTCAAAATCCCTCACCTACTCTACACATGCAGTGCACACATAAACATACACAAAACTCCCCCCCACAATCAAACAAATACATTTAAACTACATGTAAGCAGGGGGATAAGCCCCCCTAGCATCCACAATCCCCTACTTATATATTCTAACTCCGAGATCACACAAACAGAAACACAAACAAAACTCACGCAACACACATCTTACAGTCCCTCAAACGCACACATAACAGTCACAACACACACTTACACACACTAAACCCCTAACCAACATACTTACACACACAAACTTACCAAAACTAAACCAAAACATCAAAAATACCGCACCACTGGAAGCAGAAATTTAAAATATCCATGCTTCGGTATTTTGAATTTTGTGCTTCTGCCAGTTTCATAATTGTGAGTCTGTGGTTTTGTAAGTTTGAAATACTGAAATTCAAGATTTCAGTATTTCAAATTTATAAAGTGGACCCATATATATATATATATATATATATATATATATATATATATATATATATATATATATATATATATATATATATATATGTATATATACACACAGTCATAGAACATTAAAGAAAACTATTTTTATTGTTAAGATAAACATATTCTATACTGTTTAAAAAATCTTGTATTTTACCCAGAAATTCTGTATCATATGACAATCAAAAACATATGTGACCATTTAGCTTTAGTTTGCTTGTTATATCTTCAACATATAGAAAGGTTTTGCTTTGTCACTTTAACAACTCTAGCAGAAGTTATAAGTGATCTAAATAAGTATTTCCAAGTAAATATACTCCGATAAAGGGACCAAGATATATTTTTAATTGAGGAAAGAAGTCGATTTTTCTTTTGATCAGTGAAAACTACAGAAAATTCCTTAGTAAAAAAAGTTCCATTTCTTATCTAATTTTGAGTAATCCTTGGATAACATTTCATATACTTTTAAAATTAAAGTATTAAATTCTTGATGTTTGTAAGTAATTTCAAATAGGATTAGATCCATACAATTCTGTGATCTAAGATAATTTCAAGTAAATTAGACTTAGGTAAAATGAAAACTTAGTTTGAAAAGATGTTAAGGCTAATGATAAATAATTTAATTCATTGTTATTTATATTAAATTCTAAACAAATAATTTCAACAGATTTGCATGCAGTTCCTTCAAAACATTGGTGCTCATAATAAAGATGTTTATCATTCCAAGAGTTAAAAATATCCTGAGGTAGTTTATTCATAACATTTTTAGTTAGTGAAAAAGGGAATTAAAGATTCAAACTAAAATTTGTAATTTCAATTAGTATTATTCTTTTAAAAAATGTAAGTTTGAATTTAAGTAAGTTGAGTTAGATGAGGAGCTTGTGGATATTTGGATATATGTACAGATAAATACCCCAAATGGGTCATATAATTTGATATTGATTGAATCTAAAGACTTAAGCTTTTTGATAGTCAGTAATTGTAGATGTAGACTTTTACAGTCAGATATGTAATTTGTATCTAACCAGTTAAGAATCATTTTATAATTGCCATATTGGCATAGGTTTCTACATTAGGAATGCTCAAACCTCCACTCTTCCAAGATCTGAGGGGATGATTTATATTCAACCTATGCTTATTTGGATGCCATAATACATTTATAAATAATCTACTTATTGTTTTTATTTGTTTCTTATTTGGTAGTAATACAAGAGGTTGTGATATAAATATATATATATATACATATATATATATATATATATATATACATATATATATATATATATATATATATATATATATATATATTGGGAATAGAAATGATTTAATAACATATAACCTATCTTCAAATGAAATGCATATTTCATTCCTAGAATTAATAAGGTAAGTTAAAGAAATTATTATTTTATCATAGTTATAATTTATGGCTTCTTCTGTACTATTACAAATGTGAATGCTTAGATATAGTTTATTTTTAGTTTCTTCAACTAGAAATGGAATGTTTGCATTTAGTTGTTTTTTATTAATAAAGATATGTTTCAGTTTGGATCTATTAACATGTAAATTTGACATTCTTTAAAAATTATCAATTATTTTATTATTTCTTCTAATGTTTCTGAAGTATTTTTAATTGTTAGAAGAATATTGTCAGGAAACAGCATTTACTTAGAATGATAGCCTTTGCTAAATTCTAGACCTAGGATTTTATTATTTGAATTAATAAGGATTGCAAATATTCCCATAGCTGAATTAAATAATAAGGGTGAGAGGGGCAACCTTGTTTAGTTCCTTTAGTTAAATTTAAGAAATTAAAAGTATGTGAACCTAATTTTACATATGCTTTATTGTTATTATAGATATCGTTTAGTAGTATAATGAAATTTGGAGGGAAAATCAAACAAATGTCATATTTTAAATAGTAATCCCAGTGTAGAGAGTCAAATACTTTTTCAGTATCTAGACTGATAAACAAAGACACAGTTTACATATTACTTATCACATATATCAGTGTAATTTTAATGTTATCAGAAGTTTGTCTTCTTTAAATAAATTCTGTGATCTAAGCTAATTATTATTGGTAACATTTCTTTCATTTTATCAGCTGAGATTGACATAAATAATTTGTAATCTACATTAAGTAAAGAGATAGGTCAATAAGAAGAACATTCTTGAGGGTCTTTACCTTCTTTTAAAATTGGAGTAATTAGTGAGTATTTCCATAAAGGAGGGATTTGATCTATATCTCATACTTTTGAATAAACATTTTGTAAAATATATATAATCTTTTAGTGGAATAATTTATATAATTTAGGTATTATTCCATAATTTCCAGGAGATTTACTAGGTTTGATAAATTTTATTTTTTGAATAATTTCTTGTAGAGAAATAGGTTTTAATAAATTATTTTTCTGTATAGGAGAGATTTTTTTATTAAAGTGGAATCAATATTATCAAATACATTTTCCTGTCCATTCATATCTGATTAATTTAAGAGGGAAAATGAATTACTAAAAGTTTCTAAGATGTCACCTATATCTGAGTTTAATTTATTTGTAATGGGATTTTTAATTGTTTTAATACTATTATTGTTTGTTTGAAATGTAATTCTCTTGGTTATACATTTATGCATTTTGAAGATCTTGAATAGGATGTTATCTTAAGCTTTTCTAAACCTAACTCAGTTTTGTGTGATTATATTTCAATGTATTTATTATTTAACTTTATCTCCTCCTTATTTTTCCTAGCTCTATCTTCATCTTTCTTTAAGTTATCTTTTAATTTAAATTCTATCTCTAACAATTCTTTGTAATATTCTTTTAGCTTGCATTTATACCAGGAAATTGTTTTCCCATAAATACACTTTAAATGAGTCCCATATGATTGTGTAATTAGAATCAGGACTTCTGTTGAATAATAAAAATATTTATATCTTCCAATAACAAATTTTTAGATTCATTAATTTTGGGAATATATGATGGAATTCTAGTAATAAAAGTTCTTTTTTTAATTTATTTCTGTTTTTAAAATGAATGCATTGTGATCTGAAAAGGAACAAATTAATTATTTTGGATGAGATATTTTGAGAAATTAATAATTTATCAGTTCTCATTTGAGTAATATAATTAAAAGTGTTATGAGTGAAATATAAAGAACTTTTATCTTTGAAGTTAAATGTGCCCTTTATATTGAAAGTATCTTTATATTCTTTAAGAGGCTATGCTATAGGGAGCCATTTGAATTTTTTACCTGAATCAGGTTAAGTATTATCTAATATACAATTAAAATCTCCACCTAGGATTAGTTTGCCTTTATAATTGTTTATAATAACATTTAGATTGTTTGTGCTATTTTGACTCCCATTCCATGAAACCAATATAAATTTACCAAAGTCCAAATCTTATCCGAATATTTTATAGTGATCAGTGTAAATAAGCCCTGTTTATTTTCATGTTTAAATAAAATTTGAGACATTTCAATCTCCTTTTTCCATAAAATTGCTACTCCTCTTTTTTGGATTTAAAAGAAGAATGAGATAAAGTTATATACTTGCTAAAGTTCCAAAATTGAGTATCTATCTCTTGTGACAACTGAGTTTCTTGAAGAAATAAAATATGAGATTTATTAAGTTCTAAATATTTTTGTAAATTTGCCCTCTTTTAGGATTATTTAGCCCATTAATATTCAATGATAATACAATTATTTCCCTGTTTTAGAGAAGAAAACTGGTTTGTTAAGATTAAATGTAGTCTTGTAATTAACAGATATATGTAATTTAAGGTCTCAGGCAAAAGAAAAAAGTACAAGTGTTAATAAAAAAAATATTCTTTTCCTTAAAATCCTATCCATTGAATAATTGTTATTCCTAATCCACTTCTGAGAAAACTGTTTTTCAGGACGAACTCTCCCCCAGCATATAAATGCCAAAAATAAGTCTTCAAGGTAACATATTGGGAGAGTTCTGCAATTATAAGCAGACTATATGGGAATTTGAGTAAGGATTTAATTTATATGGATAATTAACTCTGAGGGAAAAAGATGAGAAGAAAAAGAAAGAAGAACCAGAAAACAATGATAAAATTATATATATATATATATATATATATATATATATATATATATATATATATATATGTTCTGAACTAAAATTATTCTTATCTTATTCTCATATAATCACACAAATCATCTAAAATCTCAAAAGCATGTTTATTTGAATTCTATATCTGTTTTACCAAATTGCTTACTATGTAAAGTATATTCTATAATAGCCACTCAAAATAAAATAGGACAATAAAACAAATGTCTAATAAAATGAACAAGAAGTTTGTATCATGAAATTTACTATTTGATTAGAATTATTTTTAAGTTAATATTATAATTTTATATAAAACAAAATAAAAATTTGGAAATTTGGAATAAACTGAGACAATCTTTAAGTTTTCCTAAAGACACTGACTAACATTTTTCAGGTGGAAACAATATAAGTAATCAAAATTCCAAAAAAAATAATATTTTATGTGCTTAAGCCATTTAATTAAAACAACTATGTTGTTTACATCTACATTTTCTTGATATTAATAAAAATTATTGAAGCATCATACAATTACCAAAAAGTAAGAAACAAATGTGGCTGACTGAGTAACTAGTATCGTCAAATTATCTCATTTTTATTACATCATTTTACATATTTTCTTAGTAGGGTGTTCATATAAATACCAATAGCATCCCATGTATAGAAGTCACCCAATATGGTCTGAGAAAAGTCAACTGCTTAAATATGTCTCTTACTCCAAACTCCACAGGATTTAAAGAAAGTTACAGTTATGAATCATTGAAAAAATCCAGCTCCTACTATGTGAAAATATTCCAATAGGACTACCAATCTGGACATTTGGTTTGCACAAACCCTGATGATTGTTAATCATCATCATCATCATCATCATCATCAGCCCCCTTTTTCCCATTTTCTACATGGGGATGGGGAATCATGTTAACTGTTACCATCTCTCTTGATTCATTGCCACACTCCTGCCTTCTTCGACATTCATGCCTGACTGTCACAGATCTTCTTTCACACAATCCATCCACCTGTTTGTTGGATAATTTGCATAATCTTTTCTGCAATTGGAGCAACTTTGGCTTCTGCTCTTTTGCCCTCATTTCTTTGTCTGTCCCACAGAGTGCATTCTACCACCATTCTCAGGCACTTAATTTCCATCATCTGTAGCTTTTTCATCTGCTCTGCCTTTATTGCCCAGGATTCTGTACCATACAGTAGTACTGGTTGCACCACTGTCTTGTACACCTTACTTTACAACTTCTTTGGTATTCTTCTGTCATAGACTACACCTGACACTCTATGCCAGTAGACTGGAGCCCCTCTGATTCTAGTTTTGACCTCTTCATTCAGACTTCTCTCCTACTCAACCACCCCTCCTAGATACTTGAAGCTATTTACCTGGTCTACTATTGTCTCTTCTATCTCAATTCTCAGCTTCTTCTGATTTCCCCAGTTTGCTGCCATTACCATTGTCTTATCCGTGCTTAGTTTCATCCCATGTGCCTTCAGTTTTGCATTCCATTCCCCTATCCTTTGCTGAAATTCTTGCTCAGAGTCTGCCTGTAATGTCACATTATCTGCATACAGCAACTTTGTTGCTCTGTCCCCTCCAATCTGTTAGCTAATGTAGTCCATCACCAGTATGAATAGCAGTGGGCTCAGAGCTGAACCCTGGTGTACCAAACACTGTTTGTACTTGAGTCATTGAGTTCTTGTACATAGCCTGCACCAGTTCTACCAATGCTTCTGGGACTTTGAACCATTGCAGTAGTGCCCAGATTAGGTCTCTTGGGACCTTGTCATATGCTTTCTGCAAGTCTAGGCATGCCCAGTTAGACTCTTTCCTCATCTCTAGCTTCTTCTCAACTATTTTTATGTTTCATAAGCTATCTTTCTGACAGACAACAAGCAGTATGATGGAAATCTGAACTCTCACCACTTCTGCCATCTCGGTTGGAGTCCCCCAAGGGTCCATATTAGGACCCCTTCTTTTCACCATCTTCTCTAGCCTCATCCACAATACACATTAAAGTAGTTCAGTATGCATATGATTCAGCGTTAATCTGCTCAGCAGATACCTTACCAGACCTCCAAATAGTAGCCCAACATGCTTTTATTAATATAGAAACATATCTACGTAAATCAAAATGAAACCTCAACCCCCAAAAGACACAGTTAATGCTATTTACCAGTAGCAAAAAATCACCAACCCCCCTCCTTTCACTGTTCTATCAGCAAACAACACAATCATCCAACCAGTTGAGCATACAAAAGTCCTTGGAGTGACAATTGACAACAAACTCAGATTTGACCAACACATAGCCACCACAGTTAAGAAAGTTCACATCAAACTTGGCTCACTGTACAGAAGCAAGCCATTCCTCACTGACAATACCAGACTAGCCATACCCAGAACCTTCCTCCTCTCTACACTCCTATATGCCTCCTCCTCTTTACCAACTTAAAAAATCAGACTTAACAAAATTAGAAACTTACTACAACAAAATAGCCCATTTCCCAGCCAACCTTTCCCACCAAACCCACCATTGCATTGCTCTACATAAATTAAATTGGCTCAAGCTACCTAACCTTTTTTGTCTCTACCAACTTAAATTCACACACAATATCATCTTCCATCCTTACAGTTGCCCATCCCTCAAGGAACTTGTTGTTACCTACTCATGCCTATGAAGTCTAAGATCTGCAGGCAGAAACTTTCTCACAGTAAACAAAGCTAACAGCACTCACTGTGAAGCCCTATTGTCAAATAAAATAGCCAAATTATGGAACTATCTACCCCACACCCTCCAAAACACGAATCTACCAGTTTTAAACAACTACTATTTGAACATCTATCCAAGAACTGGCACTGCTCCTGTGCCAAACCTGACTGGCAAGATATCTGTAACTCTGTCAACACACTGTCCACTCCTTATCTCATTTTTTCCCTCTCCTCGGTGTTTATTACTGCTCAAAAATATATTAAAGGAAATCTCATTTGGCCATAACTATTATTTAATATGCACACACTACTAACTTTATTTTTTCTCAAAGTAATCTTCACTGAAATACTTGTGTTTTTCTTTTTGAACCTGTATGTACTAGAAAACTGTATTGAATACTACTTTGTATAAACTAACTAGAAGATATGTATGCTGCATCTTACAGTATGTATACTATTGTACTATTTCATTATTGTATATTGCTTGTATTTCTGTGGAGCTTTTCTCCCCGGGCCTCCGCTGAAAATGGGCTTCTGGCCCAGTCGGACTTTCCCGGTAAACAAATGTAGATAAATAAATAAATAAATATTTGTCTCACTGCAAACATCAGGTCAGTTGTGTTGCATCCTGATCTGAATATGAACTGCTCATCTCCCATCTTACATTCTACTACTCTGCATATCCGTTTATCCGTTCCCCTCTCCAGAACTTTCATGCAGTGTGAAAGGAGTTTAATACCTCTGTACTGCCCACAGTTGTGGATTCCCCCTTTTTCTTGTACACTGGCATGAGTATGCTTATTCTCCAGTCATCTGGGATATGCTTTCCTCTCCACACTGCTATGTGTACCCTCAGGAGCTATTTCTCCCCTATCTCACCCAGCATTGTTTTCATATCTGCTATGACCTCATCTGACCCTGCTACTTTCCCTGACTTCATTTTCCTTAGTGCTATTCTTACCTCTTCTAGGGTGGGCTCTTCTTCTTTGCTCACTGTAGGCTGTGTGTAGGGCAGTAAGCTTCTGTGGGATTTTCTTCATTTAGAAGCTGCTGGAAGTAATCCTTCCATCTGCTTCTGATATCCTGTGATCTAGAATGCAGGTTGTTGCTGGCATTCCTTATGAAGGGAGTCTGACTATCTTCTTTACCTTTCTGTCTTTGCCTTGCAACCTGATATAGTTTCTTTGTACCACCTACTGGGTCACTTTCCAGAAGTTGGTAGAGTGTCTCTGATGCCCTATTCTTTGCTATTGCAACTCCTTTCTTAGCTTCTTTATTAGTCAACCAGTATTCCTTCCTAACCTGGTTGGTCTTTTCTATTTCCCACTTTTCCTGCACTCCTTCTTTCTTTTGATGACTTTCTGGACTTCTGCATTCCACTACCACCTCCTTTCCTTATGTACCTTATTTCCATACCTGGTTCAGCCACATATCTGTTCTGTAGTCCTCACACATGCTGTTTTGAGGCAATGCCATTCTTCTTCATCTCCACCTATTTCCTTCTCTTCTTGGGGTGCTAGAGCCCTGAATACTTTCTTGAACTGTTGTATTTTCTCTCCAGTCAACTTCCAGGTCTTTAGCCTGGTCTCTGTTGACCTTAGAGCCTTCTCTGACCAATGTTTGCAGCTGATTGTGGCAAGCACTGGTTTAGTCTAGTGTATATCTATAAATCTATGAGCTCCAGTTACATCAGTTAGCTAACATCTCTAAGTTAACATCTCTTTAAAAATTTGGTACCTCATATGTACAGCATCTTCATTACTGGATTGAAGTATCAATAGAACCAGCATTTGGAATAAATACAATAAAATCTATACCTTCTAATTTTCCAAGCTTCAAGGCTAGTATTCTGCTCTGACTTTATGACATGAAAGGATGAACTCTAACTACAATCTAAAATAGCCAAGATCAACTAGTTATTCAGACATTGAAGGAGACAGGGTAGAAGTGATGGGTTAGAGTGGTATTGTCAGATCAATCACCCACTCCCAGAAAGGAGAGCTTCCTACCAACAAGGCAGATGTACCCCGATGATGGGGATATGCCATAACTATGAGGTCACATCACCAGTAGAACCTAGAAAATCTAATAGGGGACAGAGGTAATTGACACTACATTTAGTGCTATGTGTGTAACTATGAGCTTCACCAACTAAGAGCAAACTCAAAAAGTTACCATGACATATAAGATGAAAATATGTGATACTACAGGCTGCTCTGAGTTCCTGTCTGACATTCCACTGGTATAGCTTCAGCCATAAAAACAGAACTAGGAAGATTTACATATAATGGTGGAACTGTGCAACTAGTGGTTCAGCTGGAGGGGGAGGTATATTTTGATATATAAAATGTAAAAGCTGTGTCATACTTTTGTTCAGATATCCTTTAATAATAAAGTGTAGTTGGCCAATTACCTCCTTTGTCAGGATTGAGATAAAAATCCTTTTAACCAATATAAATAAAATGTAAATGAAAATTTTAATATTATAAAAATAAAGTGTTACTGTGAAAATCTGGTGAAATGAATTGTTGTAATATGGTGAGAATACACATCGCAGCATTAAATGGAAGTTTATTCAGACAACTTAATATTAAATCATTAAACCTCTGTAAAAGAATTCTGCCAAGAAGGCTTTTAAATGAAAGAAAACATAACTGGAGATCTCATGTCCTCTAGTGACAATACTCAAAAACAACAGTATTAATGATATTTTACCTCTTGGGAGAAGCATTGCTGTTTGTAGATCAATAACTTGTTTAAAGACTGCAGCATAAAAAGTAGGTGCAATCCACCAGTTTCCAGGTGAAAATAAAATCAAAAGTATCTCAAGAAAACATTATGCCATCAGCAGCAACCAATACATAAATACAGATTATAATGTAATATATCTTGCCATGCTGGCGTTTTCCAGCAAATCATTTTTTTATGAGCTCTGTCAGATGTACACAATCTGTGGAGGTTGCTTTTCTACCATTTGCAAATTTTATAAATGGTAACTTTAAACATATTATTATAGCTTGTCAAAACTATCCAAACCATTTAATGTGATCCTCTTGGACTATGTTTCATTAAGTCAACAGTATTTAAGATATCAGGTGACATAGTTCTGAGCATTCAGCAGTGAACTGGCTAAAATCTTTAATTAAGACTGTTTTTTTTTTTGAACAGGGTACTTATATGATGAATAGTAGTTGTAGGAAAGATGTGTACAACTCTTTTGGCACAAAAGTGTTTAGGAAACAAGAAATGATAGACTGATGCACAGTCAAAACTATCCACTACATTCCGGACACTTCACAATAATCCATAAAAAACAGCTGATGCGTGTAAAGCAGGAAATTCCTTTTTGAGCCAAATGCTAGATGCTTGCAACCAGCAGTGGTTTCAATGAACTATCACTAATCATAAAAAGGCACTATCTCCCAAACTCTGAAAAGAAAACCTTCCACAAGAAAACCAACACAATTTCCAGCAAATAGCCCAGAATCCAACTACAAATACACACTAAATCACCAACACAGAGGAACAGAAACACCACGATAAGAAAAGGAAAAGCCATATTACCAACTACACAGTTACATTTACACAGTATCTCTTCACAGCAGTCCATGATGCAATCTAGACATGCAGTTATGTGATCCAAAAATGCAATAAATCCATATCATAGCCATCTCACAAATGGCACGTCAACACATCCGAAAAAGAAAACATTACAAATGTTTCAGTCCAACTCGATTAACTATACAATGTTAATCTAAATCATACTTTTCCCTTTGCTTTCCCCATCATCCATAATGAGCATAACAAGGAAGTAGAAAATAATCTATGTTCACTAAACCAAATGTAATCACTCCTACTTCCAGTTTTACATTAAAGTTTTCAAACATAATAAAAACATTAAGAATTATATTTTAAATGGTATCCAAAATTATAAATACTTATCTAGAGTTAGATTAAGATTTTTAATATAGTAATATACATATAGTTCCACTTTTGTATCATAAAAAAGTTAAAACATCTATCTAATATTGAAATAATGTGATGTACTGCAATGCATGAAAGAAAAGGAAGGAAACAGTTTTATATGTAATAGAAATATATGTTCTATAAGAAATTATTACAAAATAAAAAAAAATAAAAACAATAGAAAACTTTACCTGATGTGATGGTGATGTGTCAACAAGTAAATAATGAAGAGAAAAAACATTTTTACTTTAAAAGATTATATAAGATAAACAATGATCATAATATCATATTATTTTTTAGAACATGTGGTTTTGGGAAGTTCTATCTTTTTGTTTCTTTCTCCTTACATCTGACCAAGTATCTTTTTCTGATGACCTTTTAGAAGTGGAAAGTAACTAATCCATATCACCTGAAAAGGAAATGATATTATTTTTGATAAAATAAACAGCTTCTTGTGTAGTGGAAAAATTTTAATGCCAGAAGATAATTGAAGTTTTATTTCTGAGGAAAGATAAGTTGTGTTTTTATATTGTTCTTTTTAAGATGATTTATTAATGGCCATGTTTTCTTCCTGAGTTCCATAGTCTTGGATGAATAGTCATTATCATATCTGATGTTTGAATGATCACATTTTATCAGAGCTTTTGACCAGGCAGCCTTAAGTATCGGTTCTTTGTCTAAATAGGACAAACATTTGACTATAATAGATTTTGTTTAGATGCTGTAGTAATACTTTTTCTGATTTCCCAAATGATCTGTGGACTCTTTCTATTCCAAAAGAGAAAATTTCTTGTAGGTTGAGTACTTTAGGTATCCATGCTGATAAAAAAGGAAACCATGTTATCACTTTCTGTTTTCTCTGGAACACTGAAGATTCTTATATTATTTCTTCTTTCTCTGTTCTACAAGTCATCTAGTTTCTCCATCAGACAGCAATTTTTTTGAGTTGACATTTAAGATTCATTTTCTTTAAGTAAATATCAATATTAGATACAGTATTTTCAATGTCTGAGACTTTTGCTTGAAGTTGTTGAAGTAAGTCTTTGAAAATATTTGTTTGTTTTAGACTGTTTTCCTTTACTTCATGAAGATTTTATTGAAAACCATCTATTTTAATATTTAAGTCCTGTAATGCTGATGTCATCTGATGTAGTTCTTTCTTAATAGCAGAGTCAGTATGGTTGTTTTTTGAGTTCCTCATCTCTCAGTATGTTAGAAAAACTCTTCCCTTAAATATTTTGACATGAAAATTTCTTTCAAAAATGTCAAACTTTAGAATATGGTAAAATGGTATTTAGTAAAATGTAGAGATTGAATAAATTAATATATTAATAATTTTCCTGTAAATAATTTAGAAATAAAGTATAGAGCTCTGAAAAAAGCTGGCAACTCCGTGCCATTTAGGTTCTGCCTTCATTCTCCATGGAAATGTAAGAGTAAGAAATGTAGTCCTCAGCAGTACAATTCTAAAGACAAGTTGAAACATATATTGCTATAGGAAAACTTTTCATTGTATTCAGTGTTCTTATTTGCTTGTTCCACTTACAATTTGCTATTAGATTAAGCCAAGGGTCTTAATCCAGATATTCATGTATGCAAAAGTAAAAGAAACATACCAGTTCTACATATATTATGATCTGTGTACTTTGGCATCCCCCACCTCAGCAACCCAAGATTATAGCTTATTAACTTAAACATGCTTTTGTCTAGCCTTTTTTTTCTATTTTTGCATTGCAATGCCTGTAACATCATCTATGTATTTTATTATCTTTTTCACAAATAAGAACAACTAAACTGTTTTGCTACAAAACATGCAATTTATATTGTGAAAGGTTTCATAGAAATACTGCTAACAACAGAAATTATTTTACTTACCTTGTTCCTTCCTCTTCCCCTCTTCTCAGTGTCTCTCCAAACATTACTGACATAAAGTGAGGCAAATGTCTTTCATTTCTCCACAAGTTTAACAATGTCAACAATGGTCCACTCTTTCTACTTTTTATTATACAACCATATTTCACAATTGCTTAAATGCAATATGTTTTCTTTGCTGGCATCCAGGCAGTGTACTTATTAGCCAGTTACTGAATTTATTAAAAGTGGCAGAGTTCCTGGCCCTTTGTCTTTCAGTTTTTTTTTCACACTGGGAGAGCTGAAGTTAAGCTGTTAGTCAATGTGCAACCATCTTGGAAAGTTTTATCTGTTACTGTTTTATTGTTGTTCATACAAAATACTGCATAAAAATGAACATTTCTAAATAGTATACAAAATTAACTGACAATGTCTGAGTGAGTGGACTAAGGAAATAACACATTCATTGGAAAAACATGTGGTGAGCAGAAGACTGAATACAGGAAAGGGAATGTCACACTCGTATAGATTATATCTTATCTCATTTCCTGCAATGTGACTGTTTTGAGTTTTTACTCTAAGTTCCAATAGGTATGGTCTGAGTCTTTTAAAACAAATATTCATATCTCTAGAGCCATAAGTGTTACAAGAAAATATTAATCTAAAATTTTGTATAATCAGCTTATGATATCTCAATAACCATTCAAGCAACAGAGATCATGCCAACAGCATTTTCTTCATATAGCTGAGAGCTTCAAATGAGGCTTTGCAGTTCCATATGTGTCACTTGATTGTTGAAATATTTACAGAAATATGAATTTTATTGCAATATTAATAAGTAGTATTTTATTATTATTTATTATTTTATTTCCAGTTTGATGACTGGGGAAGTCCACTAAGCCCAGAAGGCCCATTTTCAGTGGAGGCCCAGGGAGATAAGCTCCAGAGTAAAAATACAGTTAAAGATACAGAAATGTATAATAAAAAGAAGCAGCTAGAAATAGCAATGCAGACTAAAGAAAATTATATACAATATTTACATAGCACAAAAATATCATGTAATTTAAAATATGAGTACATTTCAGAGTGTAAGAGAAAAATTATTTACAATATTTACAGGGTACAAAGAATCATGTGGAAATGACCAGACATTGAGAAGATATCATGCTTATAAGAAGCCTAGATGCACTGGAGGTAAGAGAGCTAGGTTGGGAGAATCCAGTTACATTTCCATTTAGAAAAGTGCTAGGAGTGAAGCTCAGTTGTAAAGTTGTTAGTGTTCTGCATTGTCCTTAGGGAGGAGGGAAGAGAATTCCATTTTTTGGCCAAGGAAAAGGAGAGGAGGATTTGTCCAGCAGGACGATTAGGTTTGTGGACAGTGATTAAGTTTTGATATTTGGATCTGAGAGTTCTATTTGGGGTATATAGGGGTAGGATGTTAGTGAGTGTGGGGCATTTGGTGGACTTGAATATTAGCCTCTGAGCTGTAGTGAGTTGATGTAGTTCAGGTAGTTTGGGAGTTCTAAACAGTTCAGAGAGTGAAGGGCACTACAATGATGGGAGGAATATTTGGCTTTGGTGACAAATTTAGTAATTTTGTTGTAACAACTTTCAAGTTTAGAAGAGATGGAGGAAGATAGGTTGGTTAATAAGGGAGCACCATACATTAGGGAGGGAAGGAGATAAGTAGAGCCAAGAGTTTGTCTAGTAGAGGGAGAGAGGAAGGGATTGTTTCTGTATAGCATGCCCAGTTTATATTTTGCTGGATGTGGGTATCGAACTTTAGGTGTTCATCTATAGTTACACCGAGTCATTTAGTGAAAGGAACAACTTCAATAGGAGAATTGTTTTGGCTTAGAACTTGGAAGGAGGATTTGTCATATAGGAAGGTTTTTGCAGATGGGAATAGTAGTATTTTGGATTTGTTAGCATTGAGAGAAAGGTGGTTTTGGAGCATCCAGGTCTCAGTGATTGAGAAGGCGGTCTGGGTCTTGGTTAGAAATTCGGGGAGGTTGGTGGCAGAGCAGACCAAAGTTGAGTCATCTGCATATTGTATGACTTTGGCATTAGGGATAGTAGAGTGAAAATTATTGATAAAGATATTGAACATCACTGTACCGAGAATGGATCCTTGGGGTACTCCAGTGGGGGTGGGTAGAAAAGGAGAGGTGCTTTTTCTCCATTTTACAGCCTGAGATATGTCTAGAGAACCAGGATAGGGTGCTTGGGGAAAGATTTAGGTTTGAAAGATGGCTCTGAAGATGGGTATGAGAAACAGCATCAAAAGCTTTAGAGAGGTCTAACAGAATAGTTGATACTATTTTCCTAGAGTCGCGGGATAGGTTGACTGTATCTAAGAAAGAGAGTAGTGCTCTTATAGTGCTATACCTGGGTCAGAAAACATGTTCGGTTCAGGTAAGTAGTTGGTTTTGAGTTAGGCATAAGTTGTAGGAGAATACATTTTGGAGATTGGGGAGAGGAGAGCTATGGGGCAGAAGTTTGAGATATTATTGTTTTTGCCTCCTTTATGGAGAGGTAGAATAAAGGCTTTATGCCATAGTTTGGTGACATAGGATTCCTGTATGGATCCATTGATTAAGATGCTGACAGGGAGTGTGATCCCATCAGGAGCAGACTTGAGGAAGAAAGAGGGGATATTGTCAGGGGCATTGGAACAGGGTTTAAGTTTGGTGAGAAGTCTTTTTATGTAGTTACTAGAGACCGGTTTGAGCTCAAAAATGGGGAGAGAGTTGGGGTCAGTGGGAAGAGAGGAGGATATAGATGACGGAAAATGCAGAGTGGAAGGTTATTATTAGGAAAAGTCTTGGTTAGTTCTGATATTGAGTTGATGAAGAAGGAGCAACCCCAGCCAAGGTGCGTGGAAAAATTATCACTGAATGCAGGTAGGTGGCTGTATTCTGCTATTTACAGAAGTAATTACAATCCCATAAAAACTTTCCTTATTTTGGGACACAGATAATATTAGTACACAAATTAGTACACAAAGCAACTTACATTTGCCAAATTAGTACACAAATAATATTCACTACACCTTTAACTGGACTAGACAGAGGTTATATATCAATATGGATTTGCTGGCTATCACGTATGCTTTAAAATGCAATCTTCATATACCTTGAAATATGAACAAGCAATATTTGATGCCTAGATGGAGGCATCGCTAGGCTATAATGAGTTAAATATATAGCTAGAATTTGAACTACAAGTGTAAATAACAATGAAGACACCAGGCAGTCTTGCTTATTGCACTTGACAAGTGAATAAGGGAAGACAAGTGCTCTAACTCTGTAGGAGTGTCATAAAGCAGCTTACATTTGCCAAAACATTACTGAGGAAATTTGTGAATTCCATTACTAGCTACAGATGGATAATTCCCCTAAAACAAAGTCTTCATGGAAATCAATTTATATCACATCCACTGATGTCTCGTTAATTTGTACCATTCATGTAGTCTTTATAGATCTCATTCTTTATTACTTCTCTTAATGAAGCCAGGGGGATATGGTAAACCTAACTGAGGTCGCTAATTCTCCAGGCTATTAGCGAATATTTTAGCATGCTGAATTAATGAAATCAGCTACAGATATCTGGTTTTAGTTTATTTCTCCACAGCTTATGAAATATCAAAACATGCCAAAGTCGCTTTTTCTCATAGCTACCTTAAATGTTTATTTCCGCTGAAAATATTTAATGTTGATCAATAACTTCTTGTTATATATCTTATAGAAATCGAGACTGAATCCATCATGTAACATTGACTTTTGACTTTTCAGAGGTCAAATTATGTGGGGTGGCATTTAAGTATGATAACGTAATAGATCTGACCAACTTTGAACACTCCTACTGATTTCTTTTGCTCACTTTAAATCTCCATAAATAACTCTTAATGCATTTAACTATGGTTGAATAGTCTATTAAAGGATTCTTAACAGACATTACATGTTCATACTACAAGAATTTTTTTGAGTTTTCCTGTGTTCTTAATCCTTAAATTGAGTAGCATACAAACAAGTCCATAATCTGCAGAATTTCATCCCTGAACACTTTATAACAACTGTTAAGCAAAATAACTGAAACTGCAAGGGTGAGAGGCTGGCATAGTGGTTAAAGTGGTTGCCTTACAGAAATAAGGTACAGGGTTTGATTCTCACATGGGGTAATTGGCTAGGATTAAAATCTCCCACAAGGGCAGTTAACCTAGTAGTAATCTATGAACCTATGAGCCAATAATCAGGTATATGCAGATGCAGCACTTATCCTGGGCTCAGCACATATGACAACAACAACATTACCACTAGATGAAGCATTTACTAGGAACCATAGTCTGATACAGGTTTGCTGCAACTACACTGTTTTTATCCCTTTGTGAGGTATTCCAGCTACAAATTTTCCCTCAGTAGCACTTGTGTGATCACAAAGTAGTACTACTCTTATGTCCACCCTTTACCGTCTTAGCTTTCTCTGGCATCTCTCCCTCAATTTCTGACAAATTCTGGGAAGAAATAGCCAGGAAATTGTTATGGCTAGGCTTGTATACGGCTGATAGCCTAGTACCAACCTATAAACCTATGAACCTATAATTTCCTACGCTTTCTCCTGCTGGTCTGGTTGATATGTGCATCCTGAGATAGTGCAGCAACTGCCTCATGTACATGGACAGCTGTCTACTACTAACACCTATGAACACAATTTGTGAGAGATGCAATTACATTAAGAACTTAGAGTCAATGCTCCCTCCCTCACAAACCAGTATATCTGGTACTGAGAAGGTTGTCAAGACAAACACCATACCTCAAGCACCATCCACACCTACACAACACACATCCACATATATGGAGGTCCTTAACAAAAATAAAACCAAACAAAAGAGACCTCCAAGGCAAAAACACATGTGAACTCCACTGCCACCACACCACACATAGTTCACACACCTGTGTCTCACAGCCACTAAAGCCTAAACATAAACACAATACATTAGTCATAGGAGACTCCATTGTGAAACACACCAATGTGCCCCTCACCAGGCTGGATAAGGAGAAAGTTACAGTTAGTTGTTTGTCAGGTGCCAGAATATGCCATGTCACCCATGCAGTCAAGTCTTTCAACAACAGGTACTGTTGTGGCTCTGTCATAGTACATATTGGTGTGAATGACTTGAGATGTACCTCCCTTGACTATATGAAGAGAGACATGATCTAGCTCACTGAATATGTGTCTCAGGTAAGTATGTTCCTAGTCTTAAGGAGCATTTTGCCATCACCCAGAATGATGCCTCAATACAAACAGAAAATGATTGACTTTAACAATTGGCTTAGTTTCTGGTGTCATTCAAAGGGGATCCAGTACCTGACAGCCTGGAAAGATGTGCTTGACAAACTGCAATGCTTTGTCAGAGATGGCCTGCATCTGTCTCCCTTGGGCTTCAGGCTCCTGGCAAAGGCTCTTGCCTCCTCAATAGTGCCTTTTTTAGGTATTGCCATGAGGTCAAAACTGCCAACAAGAAAATTTCATCAAAATGCAATTTTAAGGTTATGCTGCTAAATGCTAGGAGTCTAAACATGAAACTGCACTCATTGCAAGCATCCTTAACCCTGGAAGATGTTGACTTTTGTGCAGTCACAGAAACCTGGTTCAAAGCTGCAGAGAGCACCCAAGCCATACCAGGTTACTCATCCTATCATACATTCAAACCCCAAACCATAGGCAGGAAAGCAAAAGGAGGTAGAGTTGCAATATATATATATATATATATATATATATATATATATATATATATATATATATATATATACAAGACATACATGCCTCAAGAATGGTCAAACAGTAGACAATAGCACAGGAGACACTTCAGGTACAGTTAACCACTGACAGGACCCCTATTCAAATCATAGCTAGCTACAGGCCCCAACTTTGACTCAAGATGCTCACTTCATCTATCTGGACCTCTTTGAATCTATCAAGATTCAACCTTTTACCCTGATCCTGGGTGACTTTAACTATCCAAATATAGAATGGAAGAACTACTCATGCCAAAATAAAAATGCCCAGAGATTCCTTGATTTTGTCGATGGAAATGCCTTGGACCAGCTGGTTGATACCCCCATGAGAGGTGAAAATATTTTGGACTTGGTATTAACCAACATCAGTAACCACTGCAACATCCCTACAGTGTCATCAGCCCTGGTAAGATCTGACCACAAAGTGATCACTTTTGAATTCACTATCTCCCCCAACCCCCCATCGCTAGGGTCAAACAAAAAAAACTTCTCCAAGGCTGATTACAACCTCCTAAGGGAAGGTATAAACAGCTTCACAGCCTCCTCCCCCTCCATAGGAACTGACACATATGTTCAAACCAACACCAAAGTACTATACAAGCATTTATATAGCTACAAAGAATCAGAAATACCAGACAGGACAAAATCCTCTTCCTCAAGGAAGAGTAAACCTGTCTGGTGGATGTCTGCAATAAATAACCTCTATAATAAAAGGAAAAAATGCTGTCCAGGGCCATGAAGAGCAGGTGCAAAAATGGAAACAATCTCTCCTTAGCCTGAATAAGCAAATAAGAGCACTAGTGAAATCCTCCAAAGCAAAATTCAAGTCCAACCTGGCCACATCTACTGAAGACAATTACAAGGCTTTCTTTACATATGTCTGCAATATCAAGGGAAGCTCCCAGATCTGCTCAGAACTGGTAGTCAAGGACACCACATACACAAATGCCATAGATACATCCAACCTACTAGCAGACAAGTTCAGTGAAAACTTCACCCCTCTGTGGCCCCAAACAGTAAGTCAGGACATCCCCAGCACCTGAACCCCCTCCCCTTATCTGTAGGGAGCAAGTCATCACTGCCCTCTCTAAGGCAAAAAATACAGCCCCCATGGAACCCAATAACATCCCAGGCTGCATCCTACATGAACTCAGGCAAGAACTTGCAGCATCATTAGGCAACCTATTCAACTAAAGTCTGAGTATCAGCTTCATCCCAGCCGAGTGGAGGACAGCCACTGTCACCCCTTTGCACAAAGTTAGAGCATCCACCAATCCAGGAAATTATAGACCCATCAACCTAACTAGCCTGAGCTGCAAGACCATGGAACAAAATATCATGAAACTCATCAAAAAGGACATTGGCAACTTCCAGACACTTGATCTGACACAGTTTGGTTTCATCAAGGGGAGGTCATGCCTGTTAAATTTGGTCGACTTCTTTGAGACATTCACCAAAGCCATGGACAAGGGAAGATGGTGCACACTGCCTACCTTGTCATGGCCAAAGCCTTTGATACTGTTCCCCACTTGGGCATAATAGATAAACTCTCTCAACTAGGCATCAAACCATATGTTACCAGATGGGTAGCAAACTGGCTCACTGATAGAACCCACCTAGTCAAAATAGGGGAAGTCACCTCAGGCAGTTGACCCGTAATGAACAGTATACCGCAGGGATTGGTCTTGCAGCCTTTGTTGTTTGGGATTTACTTTTCTGAGGTGCAGGCCAAAACTAGTGGGCTATGGCTGACCAGATTTGCAGATGACTGCAAACTGGGTGCTATCATCAATTTCCCTATTGATGTGGACATCCTCCAAGAGGGTCTCACCCAAACAAATGACTGGTGCCAGAAACATGGCCTCAAACTGAATGCCAAAAATGCAACATCATCCCCTTTGGGGAGAGTAACATCCCCACAAATTATCACATTAATAACAAGGCCCTAAGCATGTAATCAGTCGTGAGGGACTTGGGCACCCAGGTTGATAGCAAACTGACTTTTGACCACCATATTGCCTCCATTGCATGGAAAGCTTTCTACATAGTACACCTCATTAGTAAGGGTATCTCATTCAGGGACAAGGTGGTCATAACATCCCTGTATTTTCCCTTATAAGACCCATTATTGAGTACAATGCCCCTTTTGGCATGTACCTCACAAAGCACATGCAGCAGCTGGACAGAGCACAGGAGTTCCTCACCAGGAAAATCCAGGGCCTCAAACATCTACCCTACACAGATAGGCTAAAGGCCCTGTCCCTCTTCTCAGTCTCCTACAGCCTCCTCAGAGGTGACCTCTGTCTGGCACACAAAGCAATCTCAGACCGTGCCTTGATGGGACTGCTGCATATCCACAAGTCAAGCTCCACACAAGTAACCTGCAAACGTAACCTCAACCTAATTTGTGACATCAATAGAATTTGTTGGCGGGACAAATTTGTGTCCCAGAGACTCCCCCTTCTGTGGAATAGAACCCCACTCCACGTCAAGCAGAGTACCTTATTTACCCTTTTTTAAGTGCAACCTGGATAACTGGATGGGGAAGAGAAAATATACCCCTGGGATTCCACCTGTGTTCCTGCTGGACAGGGGCATCAGTGCTGACTTGTCAGAACATGGGCTAAATTCTTGGCTAGGCTTGTATGGGCCTCAGGGTAAATAGCATAGTAACTTCCTATGATCCTGTGATAACATACTTACGTGTTCTATGAATTAGTACCATGAAAACATTTCTTAGACTCTTTCATGATATTTTTTCATTAAAAATGTTGCAATGTTATCTCCTTTGCATCTTCAATATGTCCCAGGCTTTTTGTATTTCTGCATCTTAGAATATTTTGATTTGTTACTTGCATGACTGGATCTGCTGTACTAATAGCTTATCCTTGCAATGTCTTTGTTTATATAATTCCCATGCTTTGGCTACCTTTGCTGTGTAAATCCCTTTTTATTTTTGAATTATAATTTTTTCCATCTTTTTACTTTTGAGTATCACTTCCATAAGATTTATCAGAAAATTCTCCTAATTAACCTTAATATTTCAATCATCTGGGTTGTAATGCTTCCAGTATTATTCCATCCACTCTCTGCTTTTTTCACTTTTGTGCTTGTCTTTTAACAAACGCATATCACACTTCTAAGTTTTAATAATCATCATTGGGTCTAAGTCTCTAGTTTCCAAGTTATAACTATTATGTAACAAACAGATGGCTCTAATACAGATAATAATAACTGTTGTAATTAGAAATGTAGAGATCAATCACAAATCTAGTCTACCCGCATATATTATTTTGTAAATAAATAAATAAAGCATCTTGCAAGCATCAATATGATGAAATTCTTTTACATATCTGCTTATAACATTGGAGATGTTTAGGAACATTGTTAACCCATCAGGAAGTCTGACTATCCATAGGTCTGTTGCAGTGTTAAAACCCCATCCTATCACTATTAAGCTGATTTCTGTAATGACTGATCTAACTGTAGCAAAAAAGTTCAATGTGGCACATCATCGCTGATAGATTTATACAAATTGCTTAACAATTGTTCTGAAATATTCACCTGATTCAGTATATGCACCCATCCATCATCTGCAGTAAACTAAGACTGAATTTTGACCATTAAAGAGACTGGTGAATCAGGATGACAATATCTCTCTTGGCTGGACGTGCACTACTGAGCTGGCAATTCCCCCAATCATTCCATTTCTTTAGAAAGCACCACAACTATTTGCCTTAGTTTTATTTCTTAAAGTATAATTAAATTGGCTTTATGCTTTTTATCTGCTATAGTAATGTATTTGTTTTAACATGGTCCAAAATCCCTTTAACATTCCAGGACAAAAAATGGCTTCAAATATAAATATGCACATAGCACTATGTGCTTCTAGAATTTATTATGAGCTTTCTCCATGTGTGTTGGACACAAACTGGCTACACATTCTGCTAATACATAGAGCTGCATTTAAACAACACAGCTTTAGCTGTATGTTCAAAGGGGTGGTTTCTGCAAATTGGTTGTTGGATTGCAACCTTTCTAACTTGTTTTTAAAAAGCTGTGTTTCTTGTGGTTATCTTTCATCAATATTTAATGTTCTCATTCTTGAGATGCAAAACTATTCAGCAGCATACTGCATATGTGCTGAGTTGTAATATGTGCCAAAAAATGAGATAAAGGGTCAACATACTTATATTTTTTTAAACAGTTCATAACTTAAACATACTTTCCAATAAACAATAAAAAGACTGCGGCTTATTATAGTTACTCCTGTCATTTTAGGGAAGAGGTTAGGAAAAAACACTTTAGTGGGGATGGGTTGTGCTGCTATTAGAAGCAATGAGGCAGTGAGTAGGCATTTCCCATTGGCTCAGGCTGCCTCAGGTGACAGGTGCCTGAGGTAGACTGAAAAAAAAGCAAAAGTGAAAGGAGACAACCTTACTTAAACAGAGCAAGATACAAGTTAGGGAAAATCTTTGTTTTTTTATAAAATTAGATATTTTCAATAATTAGAACTCTACTGCTGTTTTCCCTCTTCACTTTACTTGGCTGACTGAATTACCACCCAATTGTGTTCAATGGAATTGCCAGCCAGCCTGTAGTATGATTGCATGCATCTTTTTCCTTGTACATTTAGTATTGTCTGTGTGCACGTGTGTGTGTGTGTGTGTGTGTGTGTGTGTGTGTGTGTGTGTGTGTGTGTGTGTGTGTGTGTGTATGTGCGTGTGTTGAAGATTCCGACATCAATGAGATTAAATATATTAATGTACACATTATTAACTTATTACTTTATTTGTTTATTCTATCAGAATCAATCATCTAAAACATAAACAATTACTGTGCCATAATTGGTGGGCAGTTGTGTGTGTTTATGTGTGCATGTGTTTATGTGTGTGTGTATAGGTATGAGTGTGCACAGTTGCAATGGGATGCTTTGCATGTGTCAGACAGCAATGAGCTTGCTAAAATAAAAGAAGCTCTACACACACTACCACAATGACTTTAAAAAGCTAAATAATAATCACTAGTTCTGATAGAACCAAGTAGCTGAAACTTCATAAAGTAAACACTTTCAGAAATTCAATTGGCTTCAGTAGACTATAAAGCAACATTGACAAAAACCTGATTAAGTATTTCATGAGAAAATGACATAACTTTACAAACACCAGTCACTACTCCACTGCTCCAAAAAAATTGCAGTTAAAAAAATAAAATGTCCGCATTTTCATTAAAACATAAGTTAGTGCTTTAACTTCTGTTTCTTTTAAACATGTTTAAACTTAATATGGCCATTTGGATCTGGAAGGTAGGATGCATTTAATTTAACCTACTATAAGTATTCTTTGTTGTCTAATAAATTCCTCTCGCATATCCATTTTCAAATAATCTAACATATAAATCATAAACGTTTAAAGTCATTGCTTGCATGTGACAGAAACAATGCATTAATGTTTTTATTTTCTTCATTATAACTCAGTTATGCTGATAAATATGAGAACACAGCTTTCTAGTGTTCCTCCCCTATGTAACATGCTTAACATGCCACAAATTCTGCAATACAGACTATTGTAGAAGTGGAACTATTGCAATATTTGGAGGCATGCACTTGCTTGTTTTACAGACTGAAGTTACTTGAACTTGCCCAAAGCACTCTCTCTGATTCACTTTTTAATGTTCTATGAGATGTGCTCAGTGCTATTAATCATCTTGACGTGTAGCTTTTATAGTAAAAGAAGCTGCAAATGTAAGGGAATAGGTATAGTTCCATGTTTATCCCTTACATCAGTCCCTAATAGAGTTATATCCTTGCTGCTCTGCTTATTTATAGAGAAAGGTGCAATAAATGAATGTATTAGTTTGATCACCGCAGAAGGGTGCTCAGTAATAATGCATTGGCCTCATGTACATGAGCTTCACGCATGTTATAGTTAAGTGCACATGTTGTCAGCAATGGCAGAATAGATATGTGCTAGACATGATGTGCAGCTATGACAAGCTTTTCCCGAGTGTATTAGTCTGGGAAATCACATGGCACATAGTTTTTACTGGTAATTGTCTCTTAAAGCAACACCTACAGTATCACTACAGTATATATATATATATATATATATATATATATATATATATATATAAAATCAATTCCTTTTACTTTAAAAAAGAAAAGATATAATAAACCAATAGCATTTAAATTTAAATAGATCAGTTATATGCAGTATAATCTTACTAATTTATTATGTAAAATACAATAATGCAAACTCTTTAAAAATCTAAATATTTCATTATTAAATGTGCTTACTTGTTTAGATATCTTTTTTGTACCAAGTGTTAGTAGATATATTCAATTTTCACATAGAATTAAGGGAGATGTGGAGAAATGACTATCTCAGTGAACACGAAGAGTTGTGTAGAATTAACCTTTCTTGCTACAAGGAACTTGTAGTAGTCTTACAATGGAAATGTTAGGAGATCTTGCAGCATCGAAGTCTTGCAAATCTGCCACCATTTCTTTGATGAGACAATGAAGCATATGGAGGAGCATATTTAGTTTTCATGGACACCAGGGGAGTGAAATACTGAACATTCTAAGACACAGCCCATTTTCCTGAGGTCCTGGAGGCCTTTGACCACACCCACAATTCTGTAAAGGCCCGACTTGCTCCACTTGGCATCCACTATATCAACCAGAAAGACTTCCATCCCATCAGCTGCCAAGTGGTGTGCAATGCACAGGTTATTATATGCAATATATTTGTGTGACACGCAGTTAGTTTGCATGATTTCCACATCTGTCAAATATGTGACCTCACCAATGTTTACTATAATGTGACTTTACAGAAGATGATCTAGTTGGTAGGTGCATACATTGTCAAACATACAGTAACCGATAGCTTGGTCCCATGAACAAAGGTAGCAAATCACACAAACTTGGTGTCCAATATTGTGAATTTTTGGAGGAATGTGAAAAACTTAGACAGATGTTTTTGAAAAGAGGATACCCCAACTTCTTAATTTCAGAATTGTCTAATGAAGTTATAAATAAACTGAATAATGGGGTGTATAAACCTATCTTGAATAGAGAGTACACACAAAACTCATTGGTAGTTATGGGAACACAAGATTCTATTGAATTGGACTGTGGTTGTCAGTCTAATTCATCTAACATAGACACCAAAAATCGATTCAACTTAAGTTTTATTCTTATGTTTAGTACAGATGCACTTGAAATTAAAAAAAAAATATTATTAAAAACTGAAATTTATTGTGTAGTGACAGGGAATTGTTTAAAAAAATAGGTGATTCCCCAGCAATAATTTTTAGGAGAGGTCACAATTTAAAAAGCTTGTTAGAAAGACCTATATCATATACAGCAAGGACCCTGGAATGTATAAGTGCGAGATGTGCAACCATTGCAGGTACAGGGAAACAGGTCAAAAGTTTTACACCAGGAACATCCCCTATTTAACTTGGAAAAAATTCAATTGTAATATTAGGATGGTAGTGTACTTAGCTCAGTGCTTATCGTGCCCTGCTTTCTATATCGGTAAAATCGCTAGGAAGCTTAGAGAGTGTGTTTACGAACCCTTACATTGTATTAGCAGAGCTAAATTAGAAAATGCCTTAGCTAGACACATAGTAAATTTTCCAACCCATCAGTTTAAGTCTAGAGTGATTGATCAGATAGCTTCAGATACTAGAGGGTGCCCAAGTTCTATTCTGTTAGAAGAAATTGAATTATTATGGCAACTTCGTGTTGATGCTTGTCAAAATCCAGATTTAAACTAAGCTTCTTCAATTCTGTGTCACTTGAATCTAAAAAGTTTAAATAGATAAGATATGAACACTGTTTTAAAAGGTTAGAGTAGTTGTTATTAAGGAGAATTTTTTATTATTTTAGTTTTATAAGTATGCACATGTGTCTGAATATTTACGAATTTGACTTATGCTTGGTTATACAGGGGTAGCTAGTGAAGGGTTAAAGTTTCTTTTGTAAATGAATTATTTATGTTAATTAGATCACATGACATTGTCACTAGGTTTTTAAACTGTCTTTTATTGAAGTTTTTTATCTGAAGAAGTCTAAGGCATTGAACTAGACGAAAAGCATTTCATGTTTACTTGTTTCAATAAACCATCTGTGGACTGTTTTCCTTCGCCTGCTGTTTTCTGTTTGTGGACATTCAGATTATGACAAAGATGCTGTGACAAACTGAGGCGATATGAGCAGTTCTTGTTTTATTCCACCATCTCATACGTCTCTTTAGCTTCCCTTGATCTTACTTTTGGAGATATCTGAACCAGGTAAGAATAGAATGCTTATTTAAGACTATTAATTAATTTCACAAATTCTTCATTACATTGTTAGTTATTCATTTCTAAAGTTATTTATGAATCTTTCTGCCTTGTTATCTCAGCTTCTATTTTTAATGCACAGTGTTATACAGACTGCTTTTAATACTGAAGTTTGCATTTGTGAGACTGGTTGAAATAAAAAAAAAAAAACATTAAGATCTGTCTTTTGCTATAATGTGTCACTGCTACCTTAATCATATCTTCATGGGCTACTTTTTCATCAGTATACATCTGTTATAATATCTTTTTCCCAGTGACACGTAGAAATAAATTTCATATAGTTTGTGACAGAAAGAATAGGCAAGGCTGCTCCTGTAGCAATTTCCAGTTTCATCTGCACACCTGCTGCTGCGACAACAAACCACATATTATCAGGGGCATAGGAATGAGTTTTAGAGTGTATGTGAATTTCTGAAATCTAGTCTCTTCCCAATTAATACTAGCCTTCTCACCCCAGAAAGTGCAGGCTTAAAAAAATATCAACAAAGTATTGTAAAAAAGAACAATTGAACAAAATATGCAAACGTAAACCATTATAAATATTCAAGTTAAAACAATCTAGCATACCTCATCGCACAAAATAAATAAAATAATTAAAAAAAAGTGTTTGCCATGGTGCACATGGATATGTACGGCATATACTTTGCTACATTCGTGCATATACTTTTGTGGTCATTTTTAACAACAAGGATTTAATTTTAAACACAATACTTCCTGTTGTTCAGATTTTTCATTACTTCTCATTTCTTCTGAATCAGTTTTAGAGGAGTACTGTGCAATTACATTACTATTCAGAGAATTACAGTGACTGCCTCTACTTGTTTCAGTATGATAAACCTTTTTCTTGACTAATTATAGATAGCTGTGCTTGGTATGCTAATAATTATAGTTTTGTAAAGTAAATTATAATGATTCGAAATACACATTTGCCTATTGTTTAAGAATAGCTTATTAAAGTGCATCTGCAGTGCTTTAATTATTGACTTCTAAATGTAGCATTATAGAATTAGACTTCAGTTTTAATTAGACATCCTTGCTATTTATTTATTTTTTTTAATGTCTCTTGCCTTATATGCTAATTTTAAAACATTTAATTTGAACTTTATTCTGACATTCTCGCATTCCCACATTTTAATTGCTTTTTAGCATTCTTAACATTCTTTGCTAACTTAATAGGAAGATTTAATGTTACTTTATATGTTAGATAATTGTATTCTTAATACTTTTAGGTTACTTTGTTAGCTTCATACAATTCAGGAGATAATTTGCTAAGTGTCTTATAGAGACGTTACTTTATTTTCTGAATGGGATTAAGTGGTGTGACGTTCTGTTTTCTATTTTGGTAAACCTAACATTTAAAATGTATGTAACATATTACATACACAAGCCACATTATTTTTCCATCAGCCCTTCTGGTTTTACAGGTTTAGTTTCCAAATAGGGCAACTAGTTACACTATTTCATTTCCATATAGGGAGATTAGTTGTATCACTTTACTTTAGAACCATTCGCGTGGGCATGTTAATGCAAAGTACATTCACGCAGAATTAACTTCATCACAGTTTTTTAATTAATCAATTTATTAAACATAAAGTTGTTCTGCATATACTTGTAAGTGTAAAAAACACATTTCATCTGATTTAAGCCTATATGGTAAACCGCAGATAACACAGGAGGTGGAGGAAAAGGAGCTTAATTGGCAGTTATCACTGAATGCCTTTAGTTACCCTGGATTAAATGAGAACTACAATGTAAAATATTTGTTAAAATTAAAATCCTTAGAAAGATGATATTTAAAAAAAAAAAAACTACTTTTTTTAGTTTGTAAGACTGCATGTATGTATATGTATATATATATATATATATATATATATATATATATATATATATGCATTTATTTTATTATACAACAGTCTTAATTTTAAATATTTATTTGTGATTTAATTGGGCTAGGAAGTTATGTCATGTATTATTTGTTACTTTAGAGATGTAATTTTCTGAAGAAGTTTGCTTAGCAGACGAAAGCGCTAACCTTATTAAATTTACTGTTGTGGATTTGCCAACTTTGCCTCTCCTTTTTTGTTTTTAAACAGTTTAAGCCTATATGGTATATTTCTGATGGTTCCACATATAAGGGTACATGGTACATTTGTTTTCAAATGGGACACTTCTCTTGAGTGCACTCTAAGATTTTTGTTTTCATAGTTAGATGCCATACTTTAACAGATCCCCATGGCATTGGTATTTTATTTTTAACATTTATCACTGCAGTTCCACTTTAGCAATTATAGTTTTGGTTTTAATCCTACTTAAGTTTTGTCTTGTAGATTTATGTACGCGTTCATTGATTTTATAATTTGTTACTGACACACAAACCTGATGAAGCATTTATTTGATACAAAAGTGATCTTTGCTAAAAGTGGTTTAGTTTATATTTATTAATATTTATTCTGATAGATATCTAGTGATAGATGTTTTTGTTAGTTAGTTATCTAATCATTATGTTAGTTAGGTTCTTAATATAGTTTGGATTATCTGGTTAGCCTATGTAAAATGTTAATAGGTAGCACAGTCTGTGATTACACTATGGTGTTAAAAGGGAAGGGAGACTTGGTTAAAGGACTGATTGTAATGCTTTTATTGCTCTTAACAGAACCACCCTCTGTAACTACTCCCTTGCTCCAAATAACCTGGTTATATATAAATAAGGAATGTTTTGATGCTTTTCATTATATTCAACTAGGATTGCTTGTTTATATATTTCAATAAAGGATATTCCATTTTTAACTCAGCTGTGGACTACCTACTATTTTCTAATTTATTATTTTGTAGCATGTATTTTACAGTTCGATTTTTATTACATGAACTAGGTTCTTAACATAACTCAGGAAGTGAACATCATACCCTCCACACTGTGAAGCCTCTTCTTGTTTTGTTTTTGACCCAGCATAGGCTGTATAAGTTTAGGGATACCACAGACTTTTCTGTTTGATCTGAACTTTATAATTCATGGCTTCAAAGGCTAAATAAACATGACATTAGCTAGTTGTGAGATTTTATTTTTATCTCCTGTATTTCCAATTCAGCTGCTCATTTGAAATTGACTGTATGTTTAAAGAAGTTAGTACTTCACATTACATTTTTATATATGTGTATGTTTAACACACATATAGATACAAACAGACAGACATACAATACATATACACACAGAGATGCACATACAGGCAATAAATCTGTTAGTTTCTTTTTTCATAATACTTATGGATAACTTTCCTATCTGAGTGTTTAATCATGTGTAGGCTAATACTTTTCAATATTATATATTAATACTTGATTTAAAAGGTCAAAATGTCATGTTAAACTGTAACGGGTCTTCTGAACTGTTTCTACTTTGTTGTTCCATTATAACTAAATCAATATAATGTTTCTTACACCCCATAATTACTTTTCTAATAATAACAAATCCTCCAAAAACCATTACGAAAACATATTGCTTAAGCATCCTATTTCTAACATTAACATCTTATACTCTTAAAAAAATTCTTCCTGTATCATACTTCCTAGAGAAAAAACTTGTGTCCAAGTAAGTCTGCTAACTTAAATCAAGCTTAGTAAGACAGTTTACCTCAATATACTGGCTGACATTGTACTGTCTGTGCTATTTTTTATCATTTGAAACACTGGCAAAAAATACACTTTATTTGTGCATAGTTTCATAGTGCAGGAATTGAGACAGGTGGTGACCCTGTCATCTAGGTGTACTGATAATGTTTATAAGAAGGTTTTTTATGCTTTCTTATGACATCCTTCCAGATGGGGATGCATATCTGGTGCACGGATTCATAGGAGGAGACATGTTATAGATTCATAAGTTTACAGGTGTATACTAGGCTAACAGCTACTAAGGCCCTTATAAGCCTAGCCATGCAACCCAAATGTTCATAGGTAGGTACTAGGCTATCTGCCTGAGGGCATTTATAAGCCTAGCCATAGTGTGTCGGCTTTCGCCACCCCATTGATTAATTAACTGATCCTATGTCAAGCAGAGCCAATGCAATGAAGTGATCCCAGGGGTGTATTTTCTGCTACCCATCCACTCGTCAAGGTTTCTCTTGAAGAGTGTTAGTGAGGAGCTCTGCCTAATGTAGTTTGGAATTTTGTTCCAAAGCATGGGGACTCTCTGTGACAGGAATCTATCCCTCCAGCATGTTCTATTTATTGTTGTGGTGAGTTTTAGCTCACTAGAGCATATGGCTTGCAGTGACTTGGATTTCTTTAAGTGGAGCATGTCCATCAATTCCGAGTTGCACATGGCTTTGTAAGTCAGGCAGAGATCACCTCTGAGTAAGCGATATGCCACTGAGTACAGCCAGAGTTTTTTCAGTCGGGCTGCATAAGACATATGTTTGAGGCCAGTATTCCTCTTGGTGAGGTACTTTTGTGGTCTTTCCAGCTGTTGGAAGTGTCTTGTGAGATACATCCCAAATGGGGCATTGTACTCTATGATGGGTCTAATGAGTGACGAGTAGAGGGGCACTGTAACCTCTTTATTTCTAGATGCATACCCTTTAGTAATTAGATGGGCCACATAGAAGGATTTCCTAACTACTTTGGCAATATGATTGTCAAAGGAGAGATTACTATCTACCTGGGTCCCCAGATCTCATATTACCTCTTCTGTATTAAGGGGGCTGCCATGTCTGTGGTAATTCGTGGGTGTTTTGTTTTTCCCAAATGAGATGACTATGCATTTTTTGGCATTTAGCTAGAGGCCATGACTTTGACACCAGGTGTCCATCTGAATAAGGCCCTTTTGGAGGATGTCCATGTCATCTGGAGAGTCAATTATGCCTCCCAGTTTGCAGTCATTGTCAAACTTGGTTAGCCATAGTCCTCCTGTGTTTGCCTGTACTTCTGAGAAGTATATGCTGAGCAGTAGGGGTCCCAGGACCTAGCCTTGCAGGTCACCACTTGTGACTGGTTTAGAGTCGGACCTGGAGCCTGCTATTCTTACAGTGTGATTTCTATCTGTAAGCCAGTTGGCAACCCATCTCATGACGTAAGGGTTTATGTTCAGGCTGGCGAGGTTTTCTGTAATACCTGAGTGGGGAATGGTGTTGAAAGCCTTGGCGAGGTCAAGGTAGGCTGTGTGAATCACCTTTCCCTCGTCTACGGCCTTACTGACTGTCTTGAAGAAGTCAACCAGGTTTAGTAGGCATGATCTGCCCTTAACAATGCCAAACTGGGTCAGGTCAAGTGTTTGGAGTTTCCCACTGTCTTTGTCAAAGAGTTCCTTGATGATGCGCTCCATAGCCTTGCAGACCAGGCTAGTCAGGTTTATGGGGCGATAGTTACCAGGGTCAGTTGTGGCCCCTCCTTTGTGGAGAGGAATAACCGTTGCTGTGCACCATTCTATGAGCACATAGCCTATGGAGAGGCTGAGGTTGAATAGCATGTTTAGGTGGGGGGTTAGTTCGTTCTGTAGTTCATGCAAGACGCAGCCTGAGACCCGATCTGGTCCCATTGACGCTGTGGTTTTGGTTTTTGAAAGGGCTATTTTCACCTGTGCGTCTGTGATTTTTGGGACACTACACTTTTCCGGTATTGTTGTGGGCCCTTTTGAAGGTGTGAGGGGGGTGAAGTTTGCACTGAATATCTGCCAGGATGTTGGCAATATCAGTAGGTTCAGTATATTTTGTGCTATTTTGCACTAGTTCAGTGCATATCTGCGAGTTGCCACTTAGATTCTTAACATAGCTAAAGAAGGCTTTGTGGTTATCTTTTGAATCCTTGGCTATTTTACTTTCAAAGTTAGCCTTGGATGATTTCATGAGGGACCTTAGTTTCTTACTGATACTAATCAGGGATGCCTTTCCTTCTTGGGATTTGCTTTTTTTCTGAAAAAGTTTCCTCCTTCTATTGTATAGCCTGTTTATGGCAGGGGTCCACCATACTGGTTTCCTTCTCTTAGATGAGTGAGTCTTGGTTTTGCTAGGGATGGCACAATCCATGCATCCTTGTAGGTGCTCATAGAGTGCATTTGTAAAGGTTTCTGCATCTTGGGCAGTGTTATCCTTTGGCGTGGGGGCTGTGAAACTTACCACTTCTGTCTTAAGTAAGGTGAAGTTTGCTTTAGAAAAGTTTTTTACTGTGGTTTCCTTAGTTGGGGATGGTGGTGGGGTGTGGACATCCAGAGTGATTAGTTTATGGTCTGATCTAACTAGTGACGGGTTGACCTCTGGTGTGGAACACCTGTCACCCATGTTGGTGATGACCAGGTCCAATATGTTCTCACCTCTGGTAGGGGAGTTTACCAGCAGATCCAGGGCATTTGAGCTGATGAATTCCAGGAAGCGCTGGACCTGGGAGTTTGTACTTGAGTAGTTTTCCCAGTGAATGGTAGGGAAATTGAAATCACCCAATATCATGGTGTTCGGTAGAACCTTCATGTTTTCCAGTGTCTCCAGAAAGGTGGAGTGGTGGTCCTGGGTCATGGTGGGAGTTCTGTAGCAGGCCACAATTTACATTGCAGATTTGCCCGATGTTAGTTGCACATGGATGATCACAGAGGTATCATGCTGTGCCACTAACCTGGAGGTGTAGGTATCCTTGATGAATATGGATACACCCCCTCCTTTTGTGTTCCGGTCCGTGTTCTGTGGCTGAAACGTGTGGTATGAGTTGTAGCCCGGTAGTGCTGCAGTGCTCTCTGGAGCCTTGAACCAAGTTTCAGTTACTGCACAGGTGTCAACATTCTCCATACTGAGGAGTGCTTCGAGCGCGTGCATTTTGAGATTTAAACTCCTGGCATTGAGTAGCATAACCCTCAGTTTTTTGTTAATTGTGCTGTTTACAGAGGTGGGTTTGAATTTTGAGCCTTGCCTAAAAAAAGCACTATGGGGACAGCAAGAGCCTTGGCCAGTATTCGAAAGCCTAGGGGTGACAGGTGCAAGCCATCTCTTGCGAAGCAACGTGGCTTGTCGAGCATGTTGTCCCAGGCTGACAGACACTGGATCCCCTTTGAATTACACTAGAAGCTTAGTCAATTGTTGAAATTGATCATTATTTATTTATACTGAGGTATCATTCTTGGTGAGGGCAGGATGCTACTTAAGGTCAGGGTCATGCCAGCTTGGGCTACATGATCAGAGAGCTCTTCCATGTCTCTTTTCATGTAGTCCAGGGAGATATGTCTCAGGTCATTCACACCAACATGAACAATTGCAAAATCATATTTGTACTTGTTCTGGAGTGACTTGAGTGCTTGTGTTATGTGGCAGATTCTGGCTCCTGACAGGCAGCTAACAGTAACCTTCTGCTTGTCCAACCTAGTGAGTGGAACATCAGTGTGCCTGACTATAGAGTCACCTATTACTAGTGTGTTAGGTATGTTATTTCGCCTTAAGGGTTGTGATTGTGCAGCACACAGATTTTGTGTTTTATGTGTTGTCTGGTTTGTGACAGGAGGTGCAGGTTGTTTGGGTGTCTGCTTTGGAGGTCTCTGATGCTTTTGCAGGTTTTTATTTAGAGCCTCTGATTATGATTTTGTGTATTTATGTGCATTTTTTGCCAGTGCTGTTTTAGTAGGTCTGCGTACAGCTGGAGGTGTGGTGCAAGTGTTAACCTTCTCCTCTTGACTGTCTATTCCAGTCTTGGGTGGAGAAAGCTTAGCTTCCAGTTTGGCTACAAATTTGATTTATATAGCTGACATAGGAGCCAGACCAGCGAATTTCTGAGTATCCATCCATTGGTCTAAGTTGTACTTAAAAAAGAATAGGGAGGAACTCTGCTTCAAACCGATGGGAAGCCTGCTCCAGATAATGGGAATTCTCTTTGAAACATATCTGTCTCTCCAGCATGTCCTATTTGTGTTGGAAGCAAAATGTAGATATTTTAATCTAGTAGTTATGTTGTTGTTTGTTTTGTGGATATGCAAAAGATTCATCAAAACATGGTCTGGGGATGTCTTGTATGTCAGGCAAAGATCAACTCTCAGAAGTCAGTATGATATTGAATAAAGAGACAGGGCCTTGAGGTGATCAGTGTATGACATTGTATTTACTTCCAGTATTACTTTTGTAAAGAACCTTTGTGGACCTTCGAGTTACTGTATGCGTCTGGACAGATACATACCAAAGTGGGCATTATACTCTATGATGGGCTACATGAGGGCCATGTACAGTGGTATGATGACCTGTCTGGACTTAGTTACCATGTCCTTGCTTATAAGCTGAGCAAAATAGAAGGATTTTCTTGCTACCTTGGACACATGCTGGTTGAAGGCTACATTATTGTCTACATTAGTTCCTAGATCCCTGACTAATGAACAACTTGTTAGGCTGTTTTATTGATAACATAGATACATGGGGTGGCTGACTTCCCAAAAGGTACTATAGTACATTTCTTGGTATTTAGTTTTAAGCCATGGCTTTGGCACCAAGGGTCTGTCTGCATTAGACCTTCTTGAAGGGTGTTCTCATCTTGGGGGGATTCAATGACTACTCCCCAGTTTATCTGTGAACTTGGTCAACCAAAGGCCTTTGACATTGACTTTGACATCCAAGAAGTAGAGACCAAAGAGGACTGGGCCCAACACAGAGCCCTGGGGGAATTCACTGGTGACTGGCTTTTTTGTGGAGGTGGCGTCACTGATTCTAATCCCCTCAGTCCTGTCATTGAGCCAGCTAGCTATCCAGCATGTTATAAAGGGGTTTATACCTATTTAAATATGTTTTTTGACAATGCCAGAGTGGAATATTGTATCAAATGCTTTAGCCAGATCTATGTAGGCAGTATGCACCATTCCGCCCTCATCCATTGCCTTAGTGACCTTTTCAAAGAAGTCCACCAGATTCAGTAAGCAACACCTTCCTATGACAAATTCATACTGTGATGTATCCAGTGTCTGGAGGTCTCTTATGTATCAGCTGATAATTTCCATGATAATTCTTTCCATGGCTTTGCAAATAAGACTAACCAGAATAATGGTTCTGTAGTTAACAGGGTCTATTGAAGGTCCTCCCTTATGAAGGGGTATGACCATTGCAGTCCTCCATTCACATGGCACAAAGCCTGTTTTAAGACTACAGTTAAATAATGACTACAGGGGTCCTGATAAGTCATAATTTAGACTATTCAGGAGGCCCCCTGGGATGCTATCAGGGCCCATTAAGGCCACGTTCTTGGCTTTAATGAGTGCAAACAGTACATGCTCCCTAGTTATAGCTGGAGGGGTTATGTTTGAGGGTATTTTTGAAGGAATGGTTGGGGTGAGTGGGTGTAAAGTTGGAAATGAATTTGTCCCCTAATAGGTTTGCTTTATCTCCAGGCTCATTAACCACCAGTGGCACATTGTTGAGTGGTGCACATGAGGTTTCAGATATAGCTGTAGATAGCTTTATGGTTATCTTTCACCTGGGAAGTTATCTTAAGCTCAAATTTGGCTTTGCTTGACCTAATTTGCCCTCTTAGTTGAGTATTTACTTTGATTGGAGAGTTTCCATTTTTATGAGAATTACCCTTCTGGATTTTTGCCATAATCTTTTCTTTTTCATATGTTCATAGGTTCATAGGTAGGTACTAGGCTATTGGCCCAAGGGCCTATGTAAGCCTAGCCAACAAGGTTCCCTGGCTTACTCCACCCAAGAAAGTTATTTTCCTGTGCCACTGTCAAGCAGAGACACAGAAGTGATCCCCGGGGTGTATTTCCTATTTCCCATCCACTCATCACGATTTTTCTTGAAGAGTGCTAATGAATAACTTTGCCTGACATAGATGGGTAGCCTGTTCCAGAGTTTGGGAAGTCTCTGGGACAGGAATCTATCCCTCTAGCATGTCCTGTTTATTGTGGTGACAAGGTTTAGGTCCCTAGATCATGTAGCTCGGAGGGATTGGGATTTCTTTAGGTGTAGCATGTCCAACAGCTCTGGGTTTGACATAGCTTTATATGTTAGGCAGAGATCATCACGGAGTAGGTGATATGCTACGGAGTAAAGCTGGAGTTTTTTGAGGTGGTCAGTGTAGAGCATTTGTTTGAGGCCAGTAGTCCTCTTTGTGAGGTACTTCTGCGGCCTTTTCAGCTGCTCAGATGTCTTGTGAGGTACATTCCAAAATGGGCGTTGTTCTCTATAATGGGTCTAATGAGTGTCGAGTAGAAAGGAACAATGACCTATTTTTTTCCCTGGATGAAAACCCTTTTATGACGAGGTGTGCCATGTAGAAGGACTTCCTGACTACTGTGGTGATGTGACTATCAAAGGAGAGACTACTGTCCACCTGGGTCCCAAGGTCTCTTATCATGCATTCAGTGTTAAGTAGATTGCTGCCTATGTGGTAGTTCATGCCTACAGTGTTTTTACCAAAGGGGATGACACTGCACTTTTTGGCATTGAGCTTGAGGCCATGGCTCTGACACCAGGCATCTGTCTCAATGAGGCCCTTCTGTAGGATGTCCATATAATTTGGGGACTTGACTATGGCTCCTAGTTTGCAGTCATCTGTGAACTTCATTAGCCAGAGGCTTTCTGTGCTAGCCTCTACTTCAGAGACGTAGATACCAAACAGGAGAGGTCCCAGGACGGAACCCTGTGGTACTCCACTTGTCACTGGTTTGAGGTCAGATTTGGAGTCTGCAACTTTTACATTGTGGGTTCTGTTAGTGAGTCAGTTGGCAACCCATCTTGTGACATAGGGATTTATACCTAGTTTAGTGAGTTTAGCTATAATTTCAGAATGGGGGATGGTGTTGAAAGCCTTGGCGAGGTCAAGATAGGCTGTGTGAACCACCTTACCCTCATCTACGGCTTTGGTGACTGCCTCAAAGAAGTCGATGAGGTTCAGGAGGCATGATCTGCCTTTCACAAACCCAAACTGGGTGGGATCTAGAGTTTGGAGGTTACCAATGTCTTTGTTTATGAGTTCCATGATGAAACTTTCCATGGCCTTGCAGACCAGGCTCGTCAGGCTAATAGGTCAATAGTTCCCGAGATCAGTGGTGGCTCCACCTTTGCGGAGTGGGATAACTGTTGCTGTGTGCCATTCAGTGGGGACAAACCTGATGCGAGGCTATTGTTGAACATGGTGCTTAAGTGGGGAGCCAGTTCATTCTGAATTTTGTGTAAAATGCAGCCTGGAATGTTGTCCGGTCCCATGGATGCTGTGTTTTTGGCTTTAGAGAGGGCAGCTTTTGCCTGTGCAGTTGTGATTACAGGGACTCTGCATTCTTCCTGTATAGATATGGGCCCTTTAGGGGGTGAGAGGGGGGTAAAGTTAGCACTGAACCTATCTGCCAGGATGTTGGTAATATCAGTTGGTTCTGTAATTTTCGTGCCTTGATGCTGTAACTCAGAGCAGATCTAGGTGTTGTCATCGAGATTCTTGACATAGCTATAAAATGCTTTGTGGTTGTCCTTGGAATAAGTGGCGATTTTGTTTTCATAGCTAGCTTTGGAGGATCTTATAAGGGATCTCAGCTTCTTACTGAGGCTGACCAGGGAGCTCCTCCACTCATGGGATTTTACTTTCTTTTGCAACATTTTCTTCCTTCTGTTGTACAGTTTGTTTATGGCAGGGGACCACCAGATTGGCTTCCTTTTATTGGAGCATAGTGCCTTGGTTCTGTTTGGGATAGCACGATCCATGCACTCGTGTAAGTGCTTATAGAGTGCATTTGTGTAGGATTCAGCAGTTGTAACTGTATTGTCCATCTGCATGGGTATCATGAAGTTCACCAATTCTGTCTTAAGAAGCATGAAGTCGGCTTTGGAGAAATGTTTTACTGTGGTTTCCTTAATGGAGGGTGGGGGCGGGATGTGGATATCAAGGGTGATTAGCTTATGGTCGGATTGGACCAATGAGGAGTTGACTTCAGGTGTGGAACTCCAGTCACTCATGTTGGTAATGACTAGGTCTAGGATATTGTTGCCCCTGGTGGGTGTGTGGATAAGTTGATCTAGGGCATTGGAGTTTATGAATTCCAGAAAGCGTTGAGCTAAGGAGTTGGTACATGAGTAGTTTTCCCAGTTAATGATGGGGTGGTTGAAGTCACCCATTATTAGGCTGTTTGGTTGAACCCTAATATTTTCCAATACATCAAGAAAAGAGGGGTGGGAATCCTGGGGCATGGTGGGGGATCTGTAGAAAGCTACAATTTGGATTGCAGTTTTTGCCCAGAGTTAGTTGCACTTGGATAACCTCAGATGCATTATGCTGAGCAACTAGCCTGGAGGTGTAGATATCTTTAATGAATATGGACACACCTCCACCTTTGGTGTTTCGGTCCAGGTTACATGGCCGAAAAGTGTGGTATGTGTTAAAGCCTGGTAGTGCAGGGGTGGTCTCTGGAGCCTTGAACCAGGTCTCAGTCACTGCACAGATATCGAAGTTCTCCATTTTAAGGAGTGCCTCGAGTGAGTGCATTTTGAGATTTAGACTTCTAGCATTGAGTAGCATTATCCTCAGTTTTTGCTTGCCTGTTCCTGTTATGGTAGAGCCTGCTTAATTTTGGGATACCACCATGGTGGTTTGTTTCTAGGACTAGTCCTGGGCTTACTTCTGATAGGTACAGCAACATTTGTGCAGCTATTGACATGATTATACAGAGCTTCTGAGAGCAATTCGGCTTGGGTGCTGTGTTCTCTGAGTTTGGAGAGGAATTGAATTTTGACAATCCATCTCTTCATAAAAGGTAATTTGCTTTGGAATAGTTCCTAGCTCTTACTGTTTGCAATGGAATTATGGAGTTGATTTTTATTTCAAAGGAGAGAGTTTTATGGTTGGACTTTACCTTTGAGGAGGAGACATTGGGGGGAGGTGCAGTATTCTCCCATATTTGTAAGCACAAGGTCCAGTATGTTAGAGCCTCTAGTGGCTGTATTCACAGTTTGGTCAAGGGTGTTTGTGTTTATAAAGTCTAAGAATAACTGTGCCTGTAGAGTTGAGGCTGTGTAGGATTCCCAGTCTATAAAGGAGTAATTAAAGTCTCCCATGAGTAGGGTGTTAGGTTGGATGGTAAGTGTCTCCGGTAGGTCCAAGTATGCATTGTGAGCTTCTTGGGACATGGAGGGTGAGCTATAGCTGGCTAGGATATATTACAGGATTTTATCTGTGGTGATTTGCATGTGGAGGAACTCCAGCATGTCATGCTGTTTGACCCCCCTAGAGTTATGCATGTTATTGATGTATATTGAGACACCTCCTACTTTAGCCGTTTCTGTGCAGCTACTGGTCTAAAAGTGGGGGAGTCACTGAAATCTTGCACTGCCGGGGCACTATCTGCCACTTTAAACCATGTCTCAGTAACTGCACAGATGACTATATTCTGGCATGAGAGGAGGGCTTGGAGGGGATGTTGGCTGGCACTGAGCAGTAAGACCTTGAGGTGCAGTTGAGTTGATTTTATTATGTCAGTAGGTTTGTCAATTTAGCATTGCCTAAAAAAGGCACTATGGCGGTGGATACATTTTTAGCCAGTATTCAAAAGCCTAGAGGGGAGAGGTACAGCACATCCATGGCAAAGTAATGTGGTCTGTTACCATGCTCTTCCAAGCTGACAAATATTGTATCCCCTTAGAATGACACCAGAAAGACAGACAGTTATTGAAATCAATTACTTTTTGCTCATATTTTAGGCATCATCCTTGGTGATGGTAATATGCTGCTCAGCATTAGGCACATACCTGCCTGAGACCCATAGTCTGAAAAGTCCATAATGGCTCTCTTCATACAGCCCATGGAGGTACATCTCAGGTCATTTACACCTACATGGATTATGATGGAATCATACTGGAACCTGTGGCATAATGACTTGAGTGTAAGTGTGACTTGGTGGATTCTGGCTCCAGATAAGCAACTAGCAGCTAACTTCTCCTTGTTCAGTCTGGTTGGAGGGGTATCAGTATATCTTACAATAGAGTCCCCTATGACGAGAGTCCTGGGAAGTGTGTTTGCTTTCCTTAGGGGCTTAGTGTTTGGAGCTCCACTGACAGTGATAGTATGTGTGGTATTAAGTGTTTTTTGCCTTCAGGCTTGCTGAGTCATAGCTCTGGCATGGGTGATCTTGGCAATCTTTGATTTTCTGGAAGATTGCTTTTAGGTGCATCAGTATACATTAGTCTATATTTGTTTTGTGTACCATGTGAGGTGGGTGTCGTTTGCATTGTTATGACAACCTGATGTGCACTTGTATGCAAGAGTTTAGCCTCCAGTGTTATCGTAAGTACACCTCTCTTAATTTGTGTCTGCTTCTTTAAGGGCTAAGTGGTTGTTGGTAAACATGAGGCAGTTACTACATTGTCTCATGATGCCCATATCTACCAAACTGGCTGCAGAGAAGTTAGGAAATTGCATAGCAATACTGTCTAGTACTTTGATTTGTGAGCAGTTTATTGGGTTTGAAAGGCTATTGAGTGCTTTTTCAGAGCAGATTATGCTAAACAGAACTAAATTCTAATAATTTTAATGTTTACACAATACTGAATTCAAGTACATCTGTAGGATTTGCCACTTGACTCTCAACTAGCTGTTCTAAACTTGTTGATGCACAAGGTATTTGTGCTATATTGTTGCTCTACAGGTGCAGTTGTATGAACCATTCTTTCTAGGTGTTTGCTTCTGCACAACGTACTCCTAACCCACGCAAATGCGCAAAATTTCTAGCAGCACAAAAAATGAAAACTAATGAGCTCTCTGGCCAATACAATGACTAATCTATTAGTCCTTTTGCATATTACCCAACTCAGATAGACCAGGTAAACACCTTCTGCCAGAAATCAATTAATCCAATCCTCCTAATGTAAAAAATAGAGTAGAAGAGACCCACAAGTGCAATTCAACCACAAACCACTCAAACAACTAGCTGGACATCCCCTGTTGAATACAATTTCAAGACTGTATTACAGGACTAACAGCCCAAGGAAGAGCATTTTTTTGAAATGCACTCATAAGAGCAGAAAACAGTATTGACCACTCAGAATAAACTAAATGCAATGTATAGGTTCATAGGTTCATAGGTTTATACTAGGCTATCTGCCCTAAGGCATTTATAAGCCTAGCCAGGCATCCTGAATCTCTGGCTTACGCCACCCCTTATATGAAAAAATACTGTGCCCATTAGTTTGTTGTGCCTCTGTCCAGCAGTGACACAGAGATGATTCCCGGGATAAACCTACGATCTCCCATCCACAGGTCAAGATTTCTCTTGAACAGAGCCAGCGAGGTGCTCTGCCTCACATGGACCGGGATTTTATTCCACAGCATAGGGAGTCTCTGAGTGATAAATCTATCCCTCCAGCACATCCTATTTATATCCGTGCTAAGGTTTAAGTCGCTTGCTCTAGTGGTTTTGGTGGATTTGGATTTTTTGAGGTCAAGCATGTCCATTAATTTCGGGTTGGACATGGCCTTGTATGTCAGGCACATGTCACCTCTGAGCAGACGGTATGCAACTGAATAGAGCTGGAGTTTCTTCAATCTGGCAGCATATGACAGATTTTGGAGTCCCTTTATCCTTTTGGTGAGGAACATTTGGGGTCTCTCCAATTGCTGCAGATGTCGGGTGCGATACATCCCGAATGGGGCATTGTACTCGATCATTGGTCTGATAAGTGAAGAGTACAGGGGAACAATGACCTCACTAGAACTGGATGTGAATCCCTTCATGATCAGGTGGGCAATGTAGAAGGTCTTTCTAACCACTTTAGCAACATGAGTGTCAAAAGAAAGGCCACTGTCAACCTGGGTCCCCAGGTCCCTGATAACCTCTTCTGTGCCTAGTGGATTGCCACCTATATGGTAGCTTGGGGTTACCTTGTTTTTCCCGAAGGGTATGACTATGCATTTTTTGGCGTTTAACTTCAGGCCATGGCTCTGGAACCAGCTATCTGTTTCCATGAGTCCCTTCTGAAGGATATCCGTGAACGATGCACTTTCCACTATGGCGCCCAGTTTGCAATCGTCTGTAAACTTTGTCAGCCAAAGTCCTCCCATGTTGGCCTGTACTTCTGAGAAGTAGATGCCGAACAATAGGGGGCCAAGGACCGAGCCCTGTGGGACACCGCTTGTGACCAGCTTGGAGTCTGACATAGCGCCAGCAACTCTAACCCTGTGGGTTCTGTCCTTAAGCCAGTTTGCAACCCATCTTGTGACATATGGGTTTACATTTAAGCTGGTAAGTTTTTCTACAATACCCGAGTGGGGTATTGTGTCAAAGGCCTTTGCAAGGTCAAGGTAGGCTGTATGGACTGCCTTTCCCTCATCAATGGCCTTGGTGACTGTTTGAAGAAGTCGACCAAGTTCAAAAGGCATGATCTGCCCTTGACGGCCAAACTGGGTCGGGTCCAATGTCTGCAAGTCCCCTATATCTTTGTTTATGAGCTCCATTATGATCCTCTCCATAGCTTTGCAGACTAGACTTGTTAAGCTTATGGGGCTGTAATTACCAGGGTCCGTAGAGGCACCGCCTTTGTGGAGTGGGACCACAGTTGCCGTACGCCACTTATTGGGCACGTATCCTGTGGTAAGGCTGAGATTAAACAGCTGCCTTATGTGCGGGTTTAATTCCTCATTTAGCTCGTGTAGCACACAGCCGGGGACACCATCCGGTCCCATTGATGCTGTGTTTTTAGCTTTAGAGAGAGCAGCTTTCACCTGCGCATTTGAGATGTCTGGGAGGATACACTCTGCTGGGATAGTTATCTCTCCTTTAGGGGGGGGAGAGGGGGGTGAAGTTTGCACTGAACCTGTCTGCCAGTATGTTGGCAATGTCTGTGGGTTCAGTGATTTTTGTATCATTTTGGACTAATTCTGAGCATATCTGGGAGTTTCCACCCAGGTTCCTAACATAGCTGAAAAAGGCCTTATGATTGTCCTTTGAATCCATGGCAATTTTTCTCTCAAAATTGGCCTTAGTTGGGTTATTTAGGCTCATAGTTTTATAGGGTTTTACTAAGCTAATGGCTGCAAGGACCTTTTTAAGTCTAGCCAGGCATCCTGAATCTCTGACAAGTTCTGGTACCCTTAATAAGTGTAATCAGGGAATAGGGAGACAAAATATTTACAAGCACAGGCCTGGGAGATGAACCATTTACAGCTGCCTGTGTCCATTAGAGACAAAGATGCCAAACCAGGAATGCATTTCTTATTCCTCATTAAGTTGTCCAAGTTACACTTGAATTGGGTTAGGGAGGAATTCTGCTTCACAATAATGGGGAGCTTCTTCCAGAGAAGGGGTATTCTCTAGGATATATACCTGTCTCTCCAGCAGGTCATATTTATATCACAGATAAGGTTTAAGTCTTTAAAACTGGTAATTCTGGTGCTGTTTGTTTTGTGGATATGCAGGAGCTCCATCAGAGTAGGGTCTGACAATGCCTTGTATGCCAGCCATAGATATCCCCTCAACAGTCTGTAGGAGATGGAAATACAGGGTTAGGACCATGAGATTGTCTGCATCGGATATGTTAGTTACACCATGTATTATTTTAGTGAGGAACCTCTATGGATGTTCCAGTTGGATATGCCTGTTTACATAATACCAAAGAGGGCATTGCGCCCAATGATATGTTTGATGAATGCCAAAAACAATGTAACAATGTCTTCCTTGGACCTAGATGACAAAGAACTTAATTTTGCCTGGATGGCACTGGATTACAAGTAAAACACTACTTGAATTTAGGCTAGGGATCTAAGCTTTGCTGAGCTTCTGGAAACTGAGCAGGAGACAACATGCTGTAAGGGAGGTTTACTCAAGAGCAATACTGGTTTGCTGGGTTGTCATACAGTATCATCTATGGAAAACAATGGGTGGGAAGAGTACATAAATAGCTTATATAACAGTCTATAACAATGAAAGAGAGGAGGAGGGGACTTTGAAAATTAGATTACCATAAGGGGTGGAGGCCCAGACACAGGCTTATTATAAAGCAACAACAGCAATAAGGGGAGAGAGAGTTGGAGAATAGCTAGAGAGAGAGATATACAACCAACAATATTGGAACAATTTTAGAAACATTGGCTTAATGTGTTTGTGGGGGGTGGGGCAGACACAGAATGCAACTTTATGCAGGTAAAAGATAAGCAGAAAATTAAAAATACTGAAAGACAATTCTCTCCCTATTGACGTTCCACTACAGTTTAAGGCACCAGCCTATGCCAAAATTTACCAGTAAGGCTGTTTGTGGGAAAATTTGAATAATAAATTACTAAGGCTCAAAATCTTGCAGGATTACACACTTCTTCCACCAGAGTGAATTAAACTACCAGACTATGTGCCAGCAGGGCTTAAAATACAAACAGATAGGTTTTTACAAGTAATTCTACTTATAGAAATAGAAGTGCAGAATATCACAGAAAAGCAATCTTTCTACATCTATTAAAAACAAGACTAGGGTCCCTGAACAAACTCAAAATGTAAACAGATGGAACAGAGCAGAACAGCACAAAGTGTTATTACCATTAAGTGCAGCTCAAATATTTAAGCAGAATTTAAATAATTAAAATAATTTAATTCTCTCTCGCTTTTCTTTTTTCTTTTTTTTGTTTGAAAAGCTACAGTTTCACACCTGTCAAAGTTTTGGATAAAAGACTTTCCACTGACGTTTGAGTCAGTCCTTACATAGATAAGTGCATCAACATTTTCTAGTCTACAAAGGAAATATGATTGTTGATGGCAACCATGATATACAGCTGAATTTACTTTAGCATACATATGTTATTTGCCCTTTTTTAAAAAAACTTTAGGAAAAGGAAATCAGACATTCATTATCTATCTATATACTACATATCTATATATAAATATATATAAATATCTGTATATATATATATACATATATATACATATACATATACATATATAATACATATATATATATATATATATATATATATATATATATATATATATATATATATATATATAGGTTCCCTACATTAGACTGACAGCCTGGAAGATTGACACTCAAAACACTGACGCCAGAAGAACGACAAAGCAGTTGACCGACAAGTCATAATCCCGACAGCGAAAACACTGACAGGGGTAACTTGTGAGCATGACCTGGTAAGTGTGCGATAGTGAGGGACTTAGGGTTAGGGTATGGATAAGGTAAGTGTGCGATAGTGAGGGACTTAGGGTTAGGGTGCGGGTAAGGTGAGTGTGTGATAGTTATGGACCTTAGGGTTAGGAAGTGGGGTAAGGTGCGTGTGTGATAATTACGGACTTTAGGGCTAAGGTTAGTGCATAGATAGTTTTGTGTAAGGTGTAGTGTAGGTTTTTAGGTTGTTGGTGTGCTTGTGTTGTGTGTAACAGTGAACTTTTTGTTTTGTTAAGTGTCGGGATTGTGGTTTGTCGGGCATGTGAGTTTTCATGTTTTTGAGGTTTCGTTCTTCTGGCATCGGTATTTTGAGTGTCGATCTTGCAAGCTGTCGGTCTAATGTAGGGAACCCATACATATATATATGTAATATATATATATATATATATATATATATATATATATATAGATATATAGATATATATATATATATATATATATATATATATATATATATATATATATGTGTGTGTGTGTGTGTGTGTGTGTGTGTGTGTGTGTGTGTGTGTGTGTGTGTATGAGGATATACAATCTGTGACACTTCAGAACCCAGTCTGCAGTTAGGTACCTTTTTCATGTAAAGCAAATCCTTTAACATCCAAAACAAAGCACCTACGGACCAGCAAAACGAAGCCACCAACACAGCGGAGATAGGAACAAAAAAGCTTTGTTTTATTTAATGTTGCAAAATACCACGTTTTTGTCCTAGTACATCCAGGACTTCATCAGAAATGAAAATACATTGTATTCCCTCCTTATATACCTCTTTCCTAATTGCCTCGTGATCATAATTCGTTCCAATTAAATAAAATAAGCCATAAGATTTTAATAATATATAATTAAAGCACTCGTGTTAAAATTGCTGTAACATTTTTTTCAATAAATACAATGCTAACTTCCATTCTGGTTAACACGTTCCTCAACGTTAGTATAAAAATATAAGGTCATATAATAAATATAATAAATGTTTCAGAACAATTGCACATACATCCTCAATAAACAAGTACCTATACATGAAGATAAAACAAACATGTCACCCCCCCCATATTGAATAAAAACCTAGTAATGTATATGTATATGTAATGAAATAAGGATGCACTAAAAAGTAACCTAACAAAATAAAACATTTGATGTAACCTAGTTTTGTGTTTATTTTTTCATTTTTAATGTATATGAAATTAATTGTATGAAAAATTGATTATGTAAGGAATACCCTTAACCTGTTCTTTGTTAGAGCTTGGCAGATCTTAATTTGAGAACTGGTACTAGTGAAACATGTTCGTTAAGTTCTGGGGGCTTGTTCGCTTCCAATCTTAACTGCCAAAGAAGTTCTTTGAACTCAGTGGTAGTCTCCCATGGCCCCCCCCCCCATGGATCTGTTTCAACCTTTTCTATTACAAAGAACCCAAAAACAGCTTCTGTACATTCTTTAATGTGCTTGTACAAGGCATTATTTATATCACATTTTTTAATATCATTCATGTGTTCATATATACTTTGCTTAAGTTTCCTGTTGGTCTTTCCAGTGTAGAAAGAACCACAGATTTTACATATAGCGACATATATAATTCCAAAAGTGTCACAATTACAGTATAAATTAGTTGCCAATTTTGTTTTTCTGCCTATCAAATCCACAGAATCCCCCTGTAGAACGTGTGTGCATTGTGCACAGGAACCACATTTGTATGTACCCCTCTTGGTTCTATAATTATTCACCTTGTAATTTTCCAGCATTTCTTTTATATTTCTACCCTTTCTGTAGGTGAACCTAAGCAGATTTTGGGCGGCGCAGTGGTGCAGCAGTTAACATTGTCATCTCACAGCAAGAGGTTCTCCGGTTCGATTCTTGGCTGGGGTGCCTTCTGTGTGGAGTTTGCATGTTGTCCCATTGTTCGTGTGGGTTTCCTCCAGGTACTCCGGTTTCCTCCCACATTCCAAAGAGATGCATCTGGAGCATTTCTCCCCGGGCCTCCATTGAAAACAGGTTCTGTGGAACCTAGTTGGACTTTCCCGGTCAACAAATGTTAAAATAAAATAAATAATGGGCCCAAATCTCTCCCAATTTTTTTGAAATTATATCTTTAATGCAACAGGCATTACTACTAAAATCCAGTATAAAATTACCATTCCATCCAGTTTGTTCTATATCGTTGTTTGCTTCTCGATGGCTATTCTGCTCTGGCTTACCCAAAATTGGACCAAACCTACCTTTTCTTTCCTTCAAAATTTCACCTTCCACTTGCTCTATCAACTCTATAGGATACTTTCTTTCAATGAACATAGCCCTTAATTTACCACTTTCAATAACATAGTCTTGATCATTCAAGGTAATTTTGCAACTCCTAATAAACTGACCTTTGACAATCCCTTTATTTTGAGTGAAAGGGTGTCCACTAGTAAAAAAATAAATAGGAATTGGAGAATGTCTTTTTCCTAAATGCACTGGACTTAAATGCCTTCTCTCCTGGTACTTTTTCAATAAGCACGTCCACGTACTGTAGCTGGGCATGAGTAATGTTGTGGGTAAATATAAGAAGGGATGTGGTGTTGTTCAAATAAATTATAAACTCATTTAACATTTGTTCTTGCCCATTCCAAAAAATAACTATGTCGTCCAGGTAGCATCTATAATAACTCCAATATTGGGAGTAATCGGAATAGAATACAAATTTCTCTTCCCAAGTAGACAAAACCAAGTTGGCATACATGGGGGCACAACTGGCCCCCATGGCTACCCCACTTGTCTGTTTAAAAAATTCGCCCTCAGAATAGAGAAAATTATGTTTGAGTACCATTTCCATCAATTCTGTCATTAGAATAATGGTGTCATTGTCTAAGCTACCTTTTGTTCTCAGTACTTCTTCAAACCAATCCAAACTCATTTGATAAGGTATAACATTGAACAGGTCCTGTATGTCTAAAGTGACAAAAATATGAGTTTCATGATATAACCCCTGATCAATGGTCCTCATAAAGTCCCAAGAGTCCTTAAGGATGCCCACCTTATTTAGCCATACTTCCTTTAGTCTTAAATTCAAATACTTAGCTATTGGATAGGTTTTAGACCTGGAAGTGGCTACTATAGGTCTCAATGGTGGATCAAGGGCATCTTTATGGACCTTCGGTATTCCAAAAATAGAAGGGACTTTAGGTTTGTCTATAGTTAAAAATGATAAAGTCTCCTGGCTTATCTGTTGGTCATTAGCCATTTCCTGTAACATAAAATCTATTTTCCGATGGACCACATTAATTTCATTATGAGAAACCCTAGTATACCTTTCAGGATTATTCAACATTTCTAACATTTTAGCCAAGTACATTATACTATCCATGACCCCCCCCCCCCCCTTTGTCAGGATTCATAACCCTGACATAACCATTCTTTCTCAATGAATCCAACAATGCATATTCTTCTTTAGTCAAATTATAGAATCTAGTTTGGCTGTTTAAATTTTGTCTCAACTCCATCTCTACTTGAGTCTCAAAATTTCTTGAGTTGGGGGTCAAGCCTTTAACATAGCTGTATTGTGTTGGGCAAACACCTAAACTGTTTTTTTATTTATTTGGTATAAAATACTCACTTTAATGTAAATGTATTGCACAGTGCAGTCAATTCATTGTTTTAAATCTTTACATGTCTCTCTTATGAAGTTATAATTGCTTTTGCTTTAATAGATGTTTTGTATATTTGCGTAATAACTTTGTATATGTAACCTTGGAGCATTTGTCCATGGATATCCATTTAAAATGGGTTTTAATCCCTGGTCTGACATTCCTGGTAAAAAATGTAAATAAGTAAGTAAATAAACAAAGGGAGAGATGGCGCTGAAGCTCCAAGCTCACCCATATGAAATAGGGCTGCTGTTTCTATTTCCACTTTAGTCTGAAATCCTATGCTATTTACTGAAACATAAATGGGCCACTTAGAATTTTCAGTTCCATATCCACTAGATGTACAATCCATCACTGATTAGAGGCGAGGCAGAATTTGGCTAGACTATGAGGCAAAGAGAAAGTGAAACACTGACACAAGAAAACCAAACAGTCCATTTTTCATGAATCAGTTTATTAACCTTAGAGTCCTTGATTGTGGCATTCATGCATTACATATGTAAGTATAGTAAGCAGTGCTATGTAAGGAAAACGACTAACATACGAATTGAGTGAAAAGATTAAAATCACATCACAAAGAACAGTCAAGATATGGCTGAAGTGTATGAAAGACAGAAGTCAATATGATACAGCAGCTCCTGTGCAACTCTGGAAAAAACAATGGGAAGAAATGGGCTGACAAAATACACTACAGTGCTTCTTAAAAATATTAAGTGCATTAACAACACACCATGCTTCCTAAGACTGTGCAGTTGGTGGAGAAAATAGATTATGAGCAGACATTCTTGAACTTGTGCTGCGCCATTTTTATCATTGTACAAGGGAAATGCATTCATGTGTGACATGTTGGGAATTGAACGTCTTTATTTGACAGCCATGTGTGCTTGTCTCATTAGCATTGCCAATGTTAATATTCGTTCATATTGGTCACCAAACTATTGCTTTCTCGTCCGACAATTGTGGAGTTTGCCAGGGGTAGAGAGACCTATTAGTGGGTGGTCAGAAGACTGTCCCACTTTAGTAGCAGTAAGCATTTCTAAAGTAGCTAAGCACATCATTTCACAATAGATGATTACTAGGCAGACTGTAAACTGGGGAACCATGCAAAGGGCAAAACATGCACAGATGACAAACAAATGTAAAAGAGTACATGATCAAGAAAATATGATAGATAATGTCATTTTGTACAGACAGCTGTAGGGAAGTGAGCTGAAAATGGAATGGAATAGATCAAGAAAGACACTACAAAAAGGAAATATTTTGTACATTAAAACACATCACCATCTGTAATTACAACTGGGGAAAAACATTACAGAAAATATTAGCAGGCAGTGAAAAGCTGTGGCTGTCTTTTGGCACTTACTGAAAACCATAGCTACCATAGCTAATAGACTGAAGAAATATAACAGAGAAATAGTACTGTGATGGTTATGATGTGTACTGGAAAAAGCAATAAGGTGATAGGGGCACAGATTCATACAAAGTTGCTAAGTATGCAGTCCAGAGACCATTAGAGAGTTTAGGTCAAATTCCTCAATTGCTGCAAAGCACTGCTTGGTTAGAAGACTTGCTCAAGGTCACATAGAAGGAAACTGAAGATGGAAAGATTCAAACCATGTTCTCTGAGCACTGGAAGCAGAACATTAGTTCTCTGTGCTTACTATCAGATATGCTACAAGTTCAGTTAGAGGAACAGGAATGGGTTGCTGCCTGCCTCAATTCACTGATGGTTGTAACCATTAGGAGTGCAGTTTTCTGCAAACGTACATAGTAGTTTATAAGTCTTGAAGAGTCCAAAGCATTACTACTTGTGTCATTATCAAGGATTCAGTTTTGTTGAAGAGAGATTGAGTTATATATTAACAAATCAGTTAATGAGTAGAATAACATTCAAAGATAAAACCATAATGCCAGAAGACATATGTTGCAAAAAATGTTATCCAAAGCTAGGGAATAGAAAGTTGATGATATATGGCTGTATAATTGTAGAACAGCATAGTAAGGAGAAAAAGGACATCCCATTAGATATAAAACAAATGCAATTGATAAAGAATCTCCTACAATATTAAGCCCCCCCCAAAAAAAAAACTCCCACTGTAGGTTCTGGGGAATATAATTATTTTCCAGTCCCTTAATTTTAACTTGTCATTATCATTGAGTCAGGTTTGTAGAAACTGATCTTCCTGTATTTTAATCACGATATGAGAAGAACAACAAGAAAAGATAAAAAAAAATAATGCTACAAGACATCAGTGCCACAGAAAAAATAATTACCCAAAGTTAAGGAATAGAAAGTTTGTCATATCTTGTTGGAGACTTGAGTAGTAAGTGGAAAAAAGAACATGACATTTGTTATAAAACAAATGAAAATAATGCATTTTCTACAACATTCAGATAAATAAATAAAAATCTTTCCACTGTAGGCACTGGGGAATATAATTATTCTCAAGTCCTTTCTCTTCCAGTAGCTGCTGTCACATATGAAACTGCAAGTATCTGTACGTGCAGGGAAAGTTTTGACACTTCAGAGATAATGTTGGGGAAGGGGACTGTCAGTTCATCTTGAGCTACAAAAGGATACTTTGAAAAAAGGCCTGCAGTTTAGCTATTTTTTGGTTGCACCTGAATAACTTTTTAGTATAGAGTAAAAGATTAATGAGGGTCATTCCAGGAAAAAAAAAGAAGCACTCCTATTACAGAAGGTATATAAGATGAAAGTGAAGGACATTAATCCCATTATATGTCAATGGCATGGGAATGCACCACTACTACCTTAGGACTAGCATGACTCATATAAAGCAGACTTGAAATGGATTATGGGAAAGAGAAAGGGTTAAAGAACAACAAGATATCACTGATATGATAAGCCCCATTGGCAGGCATTTGTGGAAAAGAACATATTATAATTCTATAAGAAGAAGTCAGAGTGATTTTTAAGGTGTTGACATAGCTCAGAAAACAAAAATGGAGTCCAACAAACAGACTTTTTTTTAGCTCTAACACAGTGTTTTCCTTTAAGTTCTACCTCTTGCTAAATTACTTGCTGCTTTTGCTACCCTTCTCTGTACTTCCAACTGATAAGCACATTACATAATACAACCACTGCCCATCTGTGTAATTTCTCTGTAATCAACTACTTCATGAAAAAATATATTTTCTTAAATTTATAGGCTGCTGTATATTATCTGGAGCATTTCTCCCCGGGCCTCCGCTGAAAACAGGCTCTGTGGAACCTAGTCGGACTTTCCCGGTCAACAAATGATAAATAAATAAAAATAAAATAAAAAATAAAAAAATATATATAATGTTTTCTAAATGTATTCATATAATTGTGTTTTCATGTAAACTTGATGTATTTTACAAAATGTCATTATTTTTCTTTAAATGTGCTTCCTAATATGTGGAGCTTTTCTCTCCAAGCCCTCACTAAAAATGGGATAAACCCCAGTCAGAACTTCCTGGTAAACAAAGAAAAATAAATAAACAAGTAAATAAATAATAAAATATCCTTGACTAGTTAGTGTGCACATCCACCAGCAGTTCAAACATACTAGACCTTATTTTCATCCCACTTGGTGTCACATCCTCAATGGTGAGGTCAGAGCAGGCAGAGGTGGTGGCCCCCTGTTGTAGAAGGAAGCAGTAGCCAACAAAAATCATAAAGACTGATACGCCAGAAAAAGAGCCATAAGGATGATAGAGTGGAATATTGAGGATAAGAAATAAATTAGTATTGTTGTTATTATGTAAGAAGACCAGAATTTTCAGACAGAAGATATGCAAAGACATTAAGAGAGAAATTAAAAGAAAGAAAAATGCTTGCACAAGAAAAACTGTCAATAATGTCAAATAAAATTGTGTGTTCATTAATACAACAGTTTTATGAAAAATATATAGACCAATAAACCTTGGACTGTTTAGAAAAAGAAATGACTGAGGAATGCCACAATATAAAGAAAAAAATCTAGAGTTTTTTGAAAAGTATAAAAAAGAAATATGGACATAGGAAAGAAAGAGAGCTCTGATATGGTGCAATATTTATACAAAGGAAAAAGCCAAATTAATCAATACAAAAAAAAAGATAGTCAAAGAGAAATATAAGCAGAGGTATCCAAATATGGAAAATTTGACAATACAAAAAAATAAGATCACAAAGAGGGAAGGCAGAACATAAGATTAGTAAAGTAGAAGTTGAAAAAATAGAAGATGAAGTTATGGAATACCTGAGAAGTGAAGGATTTATTGTAGAATGTCTAACGCAGGTTATATCACAGAGTGATGGAACAATGAGTCCCACAAGTAAAAATAGGAGGAGCAGGAGAGATTTAAAGAAGAAATATGGACATGGGAAAGAAAAAGAGATTTAATATGGTGCAATATTTATGCAAAGGAGAAAGGAAAACTAATCAATACAAAAAGCTCCAACAAAGATATTTGAAACAAAATACAGCAAAGGCATCTGGATATGGAAAACTTTACAATACAACAAATAAGAAAACAGTGGAAAAGAAAAGATTAGTAATGGAGAAGTTAGAGAAATAGAAAATGAGGTTATGGTTTGTTAGAGTATGCTCAACAAGGTATTAAGGTTGAAAGTAATTTTGCTACAAATATGTAACATAAATAAGGTATAAAATCAAGCTTGCTTAAATGTAAAAATAGAGTTTAGCAATATGTGATTAGCATCCATACTAAATGACTGTGACTTGAAAAATAAGGAATTTGCTTAATGGACGTCTCCTACAGAATCAGCAAAAATGTATGCATTTCACACTGTCAGCAAACAAACTGACCTCTTACAGACTTAAAAACAGGATGTATGCACTTCACATGGTCAATAAGAGCAAAAATGTGAAAAACAGGAAGTATGCATTTCACATGATTAGTAAGAGCAAAAATGTGAAAAACAGGATGTGTGCAGCTTCTTTAAAGAATGATCAACAGGAAAACAATTTGTATTATATGACTGTTAAGCAAGGAAGTTTGAATGGATATACTTTCATCAAGTCAGCATTTGCACAAGATGTTTCCTTAAAAGACAATACCAGTATTATTCCTCTACAGAATGAAAACATATTTTTCTGCAAACACCAGCAAACGGATGTTTTCATACAAAGACCAAAATAAAATACCAAGGAGAAAAACAGGCAACTTTGGCTTGACCAACCTCCAGCAGAAAGAGCTGCATCTGCACCATCAGCTCCTGTCTCTATTTTTCTCTAGCGCCTTGGTTTTCATAGATTAGTACTACACTAACTGCCCTTGTGAGCCATTTTAAACCTAGCCAATTATCCCTTGTGAGACTCAAACCTTGCACCTTGTGTTTGTAAGGCAAACACCTTAACCATTAGGCCACCCTATAGCACCAGGATCAGGCACAGGTAATGAACAAAAGGCACCAACATGCTTCTTCTGTAAAAAAAATAGGACATGTTAAGCAAAATTATGATCATTACAAAGCCTTGCATAAAAAGAAGGAAGAACAGGGGGTGTTTTCAAAAGCAGAGCCAAAAAATTTACAAGAAAAGTCTGAAAAGCAGGATTATGTACAAAAACCTTACAATATTGGTAAAAATAGCTATAAGGGTCATCAGTGTACAGGAAAAGGGAAAGTATGCCCTGTAGATTTTCAAGCAGTTTCACCTGTAAATCTAAAACATTTGATAGCACAGGCAGAAGAAATAGCTAGGCAACAGTTAAGAAAAGAGATTGAAAAGCCTAAATATGTAAATCACTCAGATACAGAAGAAGATGACAAGCAAAAACATGAGGTATGTAATATTGCATTTAATGGGTCTATATTAGAACATCGAAGTTTCAAAATTTGAATGTTCTAATATCACCCCCTATTTAGCGAGCACTGAAAATAGCAAAGCTACAGAAAACCATATTTTTCTTAGGGAAAGGATCCGGTTGTTTGTTTCTGTCATTTCGCTATTTTCAGCACTGTGGTGGAAAGTTACGGGTCGGGATCAGGTAAGTGTGTGATTGGGTGTGGGTTAGGTGAGTTAGGCTTAGGGCGCAGGTTAGGTATGTGTGCAATTGTGTGGACGTGAGGGTTAGGGCATGTTAGGTGAGTTAGGGATAGGGCGCAGGTCAGGTAAGTGTGCGATTGTGTGGACGTGAGGGTTAGGGTGGGGTAGGTGAGTTAGGGTTAGGGCATGGGTGAGGTGAGTGTGCGATAGTGATGGACCTTAGGATTGGGGTTTGGGTTAAGGTAAGTGGATAGTTAGTGGTGTATGTACAGTTTAGTGTAGGGTTAGATGTAAGATTTTAGGTGTGTGTATGTGTTTTGGAACAGCAAATATTTTCCTGTTCTGCATGTTCGATGTTGGAAACATTCGCTTAATAGGGGTCGATATTAGAACATTTGAAGTTTTGAAACTTCGATGTTCTAATATAGACCCCATTTAACAATAAAAGGAGAATGAGTGGATCTCCTTACAATAGGGATGTGCCCCCCCACACACACACTCTGGTATCTTTCCTGACTACTTTTAAAAAGGGTTGAGATGGCCGACCACTGATTGATATCTGGGTAGAGGGGTCACTATGGAAGAATGTCTTATTAGACAAAGGAGCAGCAGTATTTGTCACAAACAGACAGTTACCTGTGAATCCTATAAAAAAGGTTTGCATTTCAGCATTTAATGGCACAGGATGCTATGCAGTGAATAGACAAATTGTGGCCATAAAGTTTAACCAAGAGGGACAGATATGAAAGGGTGCATTTTTAATGCATCCATCTTGCTTAACTACCATTATTGGTATGGACATTTCAGGGCCTTTTGGCATAGTAATTGATTTACCTAGTGGAATCCTGTGGATAGGAGACAAGCAAAAAGGAGAGGGAGAGCAAAGTACAGGTTGCTATGCAATCTCTATACCTGAAAAACCTGACAAACCTACAGGATATGTGAATACAGACAGTGAGGATGTGTGGAAGCATCTATAACAGCAATTCCCAAATCTGTGGTCTAAGGGTCCCAGTGATTGTGGGAAAATAGAAAGCCCAGTAGGCGTAGGAAGTGCTCAAAACTATATACCACCTTTTCGAAAACAATATCCTATTCCTAGGGAGGCAGAAAAACATATAGAAAAATGTATTGCAGAATGGGAAAAGAAAGGGATTATACAAAAAGGCAACAGTCCTACAAATTCACTAATCTGGCCAGTCAAGAAAAAAGATGGTAGTTATCATCTTGTTATTGATTTACGGAAGGTTAATCAATATACTACTCCTAGAGCACATTTGATTCCAGGAGTCCCAGAGTTGGCTGCATACATTAAGCCACAAAGTAAATGGTTTACAGCAGGGGTGTCCAACCTTTTCAGTTGCAAGGGCCGTATTGAGTTAACAGAAATGGTCTGGGGGCCGCATGTAAAATATATCATTGCAAACGGCAAGTGAGGACCAAAAAAAAAAAAAAAAAAAAAAAAAAAAAAAGGTCTACTATTGCAAACGACAAGTGAGGACCAAAAAAAATGAAAAAAATAAAAAAAGGTCTACTCTAGTCTATTAGCCACTCATATAAAAGGACCATTAACTATCACAAGTAAATGTTTCTATAGACAGCTAAATTTCACTTGGATACTGGTTTCAAAATCAAGTAGATATTACATTGTAAAAGTATATTAAGTGATGCAATGGAGGAGCAGTCACCTCAGCTCCGTGGAACTTTCAGTTCAAGTTTGGTATATGAGGCACTGTTTGTATGCAAATAACTTCCCTATTTGCCTGGTATGCTGCTGACATAATCAAGTAGTGCTCTTCAGTAGTGTTTTTACTGTGTCCTAGTGCAATGTCACTATTTTGAAATGATACTGTGAACTTGTTTCTCATTAAAATTGACTATCTTTTGTGAAATGTCGCCAACAGCAGGAATGGTAATATTCTCATCTCCTTTGCTATTAAGCATGAATCCTTACTAATCTGCAATAATGAATCCTGGATCATTGTACATGCACACATTCATGAATTTCTGATGTATTTATAGTCAGTGCTGAATACATTAATATTCCATTGATGGGAACTTAACATAAAATGTGTATCTGCTCATGTTCATACTAAAACATACGAGCATATTTTATTGCTTGGAAAACAGATACTGGCATAATGACATGCATCAATCTTGCATTGATGTTTAAATAAAGAGTGCGTCCTGTATGTTACTCTTACCAGTAGGACTGGATCATATATGATTATTCGGAGGAACTATGCTTTTGTCATTCAAAACTTACAATAATTGTATGGAGCGTTATTTGGTAGAAGACTGAAATGTTTCCTCCTCACCTGGACACCAAATCAGACATGGTTATTTTAATTGTTTATTTATGTAACAGCACTAGAATGAGGAATGCGGCATTCTAGTCTTGACAAGATGGAGGAGTGAGTGCCAAGCATCCTTTACTATTGATAGTGTGAATAATTCAAACAAAGAAATTTACATTAGTTACTCTTGTTGGTAACATATGATAACCCTCAGGTCTGCAAAATTAAAGTGTGATAAATTTCCTAATGTACCATTCATAGTCTAGTCTAGTATAAACAGCAACAAACCCATGGCAATTAACTTTGTTCTGTAACGTAAAATACATACACACACACACACACACACACACACACACACACACACACACACACACACACACACACACACACACACACACACACTTCAGTTTACATATCATTAATATATGCATACACACACCTACATATATATAGACATATCGCTAATAGAGATACACATGTACATACATATGTAACTCACTCCTGGGCTATGAAAAGGTAGACAAATCCGCTCTTCATAACTGTCATGTCCAATTTTTGGCTCATATTTTTGTGGTCTGCTCCTTATAAAATTTGTGGTTTTCTGTCAAATCACTGGGATGATCTGAGGAATTAAGTCGCTAAATAATGACATACATTTGAGTTTCAGATGTCAACTCCTTCAAAAAATGTATGTTATAACGAATCCTGTTATTCTAGCAACTTTCTAAGTTTAAAAGAGCAATATTTAAAATCAGAACCTATTTTTGGACGTTTGTCCTCCTATTTTGTAAGGCTTTGTCCACATTTCTGGCACTAAGATATATGTCTCCCAACACATCTTCAAGTTCGGTCAGAGTATTACTGTCAACAAAATTTGAAACCCAACTTAAGTCAGATAATTGAAATTTAACTTCAGACAGCAATCACTCCAGCAAAGCATAAAGCAACACTGACTCACATTGGTGGAAAGAATAAATCTGATCCTAAAGTTAAAAACACTGCCACCATGTAAAATACTCAGTCATCACTTCATCAAAATTCCACTCATACATACATTGCAAGTTGCAAACAGCTCTCGACCTCTTCACTCAATAATCGTTAGAAAACACGGAATAATTTTGGAAATGGATACAACTTTAAGAAAACATTATAAATGAGAAAACAGATCAGTAGGAAAGCAGTGCTGAAAATTAGTTTAAATTTATATTTTAAATTGTATCACAAACAAATAAGCAACTTGAGATAGAGCAAATAAACCAGAAAAAGTGGATGCAAGCTCCCAAGCAAATTTCTGGTACAATACAATCACCATCAAAGCCAAACTTTGCTGCCTTGAAGCAAAGCACCAAGATGCATAGAAGGATATAAGGTTTAATGCCAGTTTCTGTATAACAATTTCTTACAATTATATCTGTATTAGCAGTATTAAAAAAATGCAGATCTAGCTATACTGCATCCTTTACAGTAGAATCATATAGCTTAACTTACCTTTTACTGCTGGAGATGTAGTCCGTGGGTAAAATAAATAAATCCTCCTCACTCTGAGTCTTCTCCTTCCTTCAGCTGAAACTTTACCGCAATGTAAAAAAAAACCGAACGGTGTTTTGAAGCAGACCAGCTGAAAGACGCTGGCATGAAAAAAAAAAAAAAAGTATTTTGGTCGCAGAACAGCTTAGGGAGGACGAACGTGAAAACACACAGAAAAAGTGAAATTTCAATTTAAGGGTCATGGAAGAGCTCTGAGGGTTGGACACTGCTGGTTTACAGTAATAGATTTAGCAAATGGCTTTTTTTGCAGTATCACTCAGATAAAAAGATTGGCCAAGATTTGCCTTTACATTTAAAAACCAGCGATATGTCATGACAAGGTTACCACAAGGATTTCAAAACAGTCCAATTATTTTTCATCAGACAGTAGGATCCACTCTACAACATTTGGAAAATGATAATTCAGTGTTACATTACACTGATGGCACTTTGATTCAGTCAGAGACAGTAGAAGAGCATATACTGCTTCTTAAAAGAGTTTTTCATACCCTACAGCAGACAGGGTTTAAGGTTAAAAGTGAAAACATTCAGTTTATGTCACAAGAAGTCAAGTTTCTAGGTACTGTTATAAACCCAACAGGAATATCTCTTTGCCCTATGTGTGTGTAAAGCATTTTACAAATAGAAAAAACACTGACTATAGCAGACCTACATAAATTCATAGGAATCATGAATTACAACAGGGAATTTATAGAGGATTATGCAGCTGTGGCTGCTCCCCTATACAAAATGTTACAGGAACAAAAGAACTCCAGCTTTTTAGAGTGGGGACCCCATGAAGGGGAGGCATTTTCACAAATAAAAGTATAATTAGCAGAAGCTACAGAATTAATAGCACCCACACCAAAGTTACTGCTTGTACTACAAGCAGCAGCAGGGAAAAAGACACTGTCTGAGTATTACTACAGGAATGGCCACATGGTAGCAACAATAGAATGGAAAAAAACATTACGTCCAATCACTTTCTATAGTAGGAAGATGACGCCAGTAGAACTGGGCTACCGCCCATGTATACAGCAATTATTAGCCATTTACTGGGGTATTAAACAAACTGAGTACCTAACTGTATTTTCCAGCATTATACTGCAAACACGACATCAAGCAGTAAAAGCTCTGATAGACAATTTTGAAATGAATAAAATTACAGATGGTATTAGTCAGGCAGTTTTTGCAAAATGGATGGAACTTTTCGGAATGAAAACTGTCACTATACAGACAGGGGACAAATACTATTTGTCCAATTATATTGGATATGAAGGAAACAGCATAACTGTGTGAAAAGATAATGACATCTGATTTTGATCACTTTAAGCCATCCATCTTTGTGGATGGAGCACAATATTGGGACAAAGGCAGATACTGGACAGGATTTGCCATAGTTCCAGAGAATCGACAACTGGATTCTCCCAAACTAATCAAATTATCAGGACACATGTCAGTTCAAAGAACTGAACTGGAGGCAGTACTATATGTGCTAAAGTATTGCAACCCTGTTAACATTTTTTTGAGATAGTGCTTATGTAGTAAATTCTTTAAAGACTGCATATGGAAACCTGGGTAAGGCAAGGATTTGTAGATAGTGCAGGTAAACCATTATGGCATGCTGAAGTATTAAAAGGTATATATAAAGTTATAGCAATAACAAATCAACATGGACAGTACAGCATTTAGAAAGTAAAAGCACATCAAAGATCAACCAGTGAAACTTACAGCTTAAATGCCTTAGCTGATACTTTGACAAAACAAGCAGCACAAAATGGAAAAGAACTTCCAGAATATGAGTATGCCAATGTAGAAGTTAGTGTCTTAAAAGAGTTAGACGAAGAGTCAATAGAAAAAGACCTTGTAAATATACAAACACAACAGGGCTTAAAAGAAGAAACTGATCAGTGCAAACTAGCAGGTATACCACCAAAGCAGTACTATGCATACACTACTTCCAAGGGGTTACAGTTGCAATATGTACCATTTCAGTTGGCACGCCAGTTGGTCAAGTTAAATCACCAAATACTGGGACATGTAGGAGCTGATAAGTTACGGGCAGTTGTAAAAGAAAAGTATTGGAACCTAAATTTAAAAAAGGTCTGCAAGCTAATTATAGAAGAATGTTTAATCTGTCTACAGGTAAATGATAAAAGCAAAAGGCCTCAGTTACATCGGGTGCAGCCAGCAGATGGGCCATGGTATGCAGTTCAAATAGATTATGCAGGTCCTTTGCCAATAGTAAAAGGAGGTTATAGATACCTACTGGTAGTAGTGGATGTTTTCTCAAAATGGGTAGAAGCAATTCCTACCAAAACAATAATGACAAAAGCAACTGCAGAAGCTTTATGGAAAAATATATTTTGCCTTTGGGGATGGCCAAGGGTCATAGAGTCAGACAATGGCCCACAGTTTGTTAGTGAGCTCATTAAACAAATGTGTAATTTGTTAGTCCTACAGCAAAGGCTTCATGTACCATACCATCCACAATCTAATGCATTGTAGAACATATGAATTGGCCATTAAAGAACATCTAAAAAAGGAATGCTTAGAAAAGGGCAATACATGGATATATCATCTGCCTGGTATTTTAATGGGTATTTGAGTGACACCAAACAGCAAAACAGGTATTTCCCCATATGAAATAATGACAGGCCACAAAATGCTAATACAATTACCATTTGACCCAGATATACCTAATGGTAGGCCCATGATAGAAATCAACAAACATCAGGAATGGCTAAAACAACTTACTACCATATGTGGCTATAATGCAAGGGAACAGGCATTCCATCTATGGAAAAAATGCCAATATTGCCAGATAAAGAAATCCTTCCCTGCGAAGCAAAAGTACTAGTAAAAACATTCCAAATGGAAGTACCATGGGCTAGCAATTGGCAAAGCCCTTTTCAAGTAGCGGAACAAATTGGACCATTAGTGTACAAAATCAAAGGAAAAAAGAAAAACAGGACAATGTTGGTACATAACGATCAACTAAGAATGATCAAAAACAGTGAGCAATGTAAATCTGATTAAATTTATTCTCTTGTAGGTTTTCGACAGAAAAAAAACATAATGAAGTTGACATGGTTTAAAGTGCATCCTTTTGGAAATCCAGTTTCGGCTGACCAAAGGCAAAATCAATCGACAATGAAAATTTTATTTAAAGGATTTTTAAAGCAATAATAATTGTCATACTAATTACCATTGTATTGCATAGAATTAAATTGTATTTACAACCTGTTAATGAAACCATAAAATTACATAAAAAAGAAAGTAAAGAAATGTGGAAAAGTGAACAAGACTGGTCACCATCTTTTAATACCTTTTTGGTAAGAATGTTGGTATGCAAAAAGTATGAATGTTTCTAATTGTTGGGTATGTAGTTTAATATCAAAAATAACAGGGGGGTCATGCCTTTAATACCTATTCCACTAAATCCCCTTAGTAGTTGGAGGGTATTAATAAATGAAACAGGAGACCAAGTCATAAATGTACAGCTACATAAAGCAAGAGTATGGTTATCTGCTATAGTGCATGGAATCACATGTTTTCAGCAAAATGGAACTGTTCCAGTGGGTAATAGTAATTGTATTCAAACAATTGAAATTATATACTTTCACAACCCATACCAATACGTGGAGTATTTTTTCATGGTTTTCCTATTTTAATACCAGTTAAGGGTCAGTTAATATTAACTCACATAGCAGTGTTTCATTTTTCACAAAATTATAAAAACAAATGTAAAACCAATATTACATCTTTGTGAAGTAAAACAGATAAAAACTTTACAGTTGTACATGATAAAACTCCTACTATGGGGCAAATAAATGGCAGTCTGGTAAATAGCAGTGTTGCTCTGTCAGATGGGTTATATTACATCTGTGGCAAATAAGCTTATAAATGGTTACCAAAAGGATGGGGTGGCACCTGTTATATAGGGTTAGTGGTACCAGCAATGCATCATGTAAAAGAATTACCAAGAGGAAGCATTAGAAATGCAAAAAAGAAAAGGAATATATTACCTGTGATTGAAAGTCCAGAAAATTCAGTAGACACCTTAGATACATTATGTATCTATCATCAAAATCTTGATTATATTTAATTAAAAGATATGGATTTAGGAGATGATGTAATCTCTGGAGCAGGTATTTTCCCTTGGTAAGGGACTGCAAAAGCCATCTGGGAGCTGAGAAAACTATCCAAACTAGTTGAGGTGTTGGAAAATGCCACTTTCAATGCAGTCCTTGACAATACTCTCTAAATGGCAGCTATACCAACTATGGTTTTACAAAATTGAATGGCATTAGATTACATACTAGCATTCTAAGGGAGTACATGTGCTTTAATAGGAGAACAATGTTGTACATTTATTCCAGACAAAACAGAATCTGTAAAAGCACATTTAGAAGTGACTGCACAAGTGTCTCAACATACTAGAAAAAACTGGAATGATGATTGGAGTGAATGGTTTAGTAGTCTATTTACAGGATGGACTGGAAAGATCATTATATTTTTAATTTCTTTTATTGTTATTGTAGTGCTTGGTTGCATATTATTTACATGTATTAAAGTCTGCTTAGCAAGAGCTAGTCAAGTTACTGTTGTTTATTGTCATAATGAAAAAGTATTACCAAATAATGCTGAATTTGTATCCCTGGTTTAAACTAAAGCAAAAGAAGGAATTGTTAGAGTATGCTCAACAAGGTATTAAGGTTGAATGTAATTCTGCTACAAATATGTAACATAAATAAGGTATAAAATAAAGCTTGCTTAAATGTACAAATAGTGTTTAGCAGCATGTGATTAGCATCCATACTAAATGACTGTGGCTTGAAAAATAAGGAATTTGGTTAATGGACATGTCTCCTACAGAATCAGCAACAATGTATGCATTTCACGCTGTCAGCAAAAAAGCTGACCTCTTACAGACTTAAAAACAGGATGTATACATTTCACATGGTCAGTAAGAGCAAAAATGTGAAAAATAGGATGTATGCAGCTTCTTTAAAGAATGAACAACAAGAAAACAATCTGTACATGTTTCTATTATATGACTGTTAAGCAAGGAAGTTTGAAGCATTTGCACAAGATGTTTCCTTAAAAGACAATACCAGTATTATTACTCTACAGGATGAAAACATATTTTTCTGCAAACACCAGCAAACAGATGTTTTCATACAAAGACCAAAATAGAATACCAAGGAGAAAAAACAGGATGTAAAACCACTATAAAGAGATTATAGCAGATAACATTGTTAGAGATATTTGTGTAGGAACACTCATTTGTTCCGGGGTAATATTGTATCTCTCACATCATCTATGTTGTTTGAGAAGTAAAGTAGCACAGTACCTGAAGCTGTGACAGTAGTATGTGATTTGTTATAAAAATTAATTTATTGGTTACTGTTTTTATGACAGAGTTTGATGCTGCATCAGTGTACATTCTGCAAGTTTCTGTGGGGAACAGACTGTGAATGCAATTATAACTAGATTGATTTCAACAGAATCCAGCCAGCAAGACCTTAATGTCTTAAGAAGTCTTCGGTTCCAGCACAGTAAGCAGCGCCTTATAATTAATTCTTCATGGATTATCTGAAAAGTTAAGGATTTAGTGTAGAAAATCTAACTCTGATAACATCACAGCAGGATAGAGCAATGGGTCCGCAAATTAAGTAGAAACTAGTGGAGCAGGAAACATCTGATCAGTTGCCATATAAAGATATTTTGGAGACTTCCATAGGAAACCAGTACAAAAGTTCAATTGTAGTTGCACAGCAAGGGAAGGAACAGGAAATTGTGGCAACTCTCACTCAGTCAATGTTGTGTAGTGATAAGCCAATAAGTTCCCATACGAAAGTGCAGTGGATGACTCAGGATGAAACCGAAGAGAATGTGGCACAGGAAGATGTTCTGGTACTTTCTATAGAATGCCTGCAGGAAATGGAAAAAGAATGTGCCCTCAATTCAGAAGAAAATGATCTACGGGAAGAGTTGCTTAATTTAATAGAGATAGACAGCCATATTAAGATCAATGAAAGAAATAGATTACAGCAAGTCGATAAAATCCAGAAAGTTAGAAGTTTGATAAAAGAAATGAACGCAGTAATTGGGACTGTTCATAGAGATTTCTGCAATATAACAGAAGTAAATAGGATATATTACTGTGCAGCTAAAAGCCTTACCACAAAAACACAGGGCGGTAAGGGAAATGAAGGGGAGAAATGAAATGCCATCATGGAAGTATCAAATACAGAAAACTATAAAGCAATTAAGACAAGAAGTGTCACTGTTATAAGAGTATAGAAGAGGGAACAGATCAACAAAAATACTTAGAAAGATAGACGTGATAAAAGCAATGCACAGTATCAGAATAGATCAGGATCTATTGTGCACTATTACAAATAATAAACTAAAAATATCAGCACAGGCAGAGAAAATTAAAAGATATGGAGATAAATATAAAGGAAAAGTGCAAAATAAGCAATTTATTTATGATCCAGAAAGTTTTATAGAGAATTGGGAAACAAAACACAATGAACTGAAACACCACCAGAAAAAGAACTAGATACATTTTGGAGAAATAGCTATGAAGATCCTCAAGAATATAATAAAGATGATAAATGGATAGAAGTAAAAGAAAGAATAAGAAGTTCAGATGTACAGGATATGAAATGGGATGAAGTAATGGCCAGAGAGATTGAAAAAAAATTAAGAAAAGCTCCAAAATGGAAAACCACAGGCTCAGATACAGTACCTAACTTCTGGCTAAAAATATTAATATCTTTGCATGAAGATTTAGCCATGAGTAAGAACTATTTATATGTGCACCCCAAACTGACACTGACCTAGTTAACAACAGGAAAAACAATACTCCTAATTAAGAGTGAACTTGCAAGCTCTCCTAAAAACTATAGACCAATAACTTGCCTTCTGGCAACATATAAACTATACACTGGAATTGATGCAGACAGAGTTTAGTCATTTAGAAGAAAATTCAATCATGGCAATGGAACAAAAGGGTAGCAAAAGAAAGTCATATGGAACAAAGGATTATTGGTTCTTAAATGAAGTTAGAATGGAAAAGCGTGAAAAGGGGAAGAATCTAAGTATGGCATGGATAGTGTAGAATAGTATGTGTTGTACCTTTAAGAAACATTTCCAAGGACAGCACGTGCGTATAAATAGCAGGCACATGCTAGCTTCAGTCCCATTCTGAGAGTACAACCAGAATGTGAACATGTATGTGTGATAGCTAGTTTGTCTATAAGTTTATCTAAGTTAAAATTATTAAGCCTCAATCCTGATGTGTTTGTACATAATAAAGCTGCTTGAACAGAATTCACAGATGTTCATCTGTTTTATCCTGACCAGACAAGTGACATGGTGTCAGAATCAGGATTCCAGAGACTGCTTTTCAGAGCTACAAGGTACACAGTTAACAGTGAAGGCAAACTAAGGAAACCGAGTACAAAAAAGGGCTATAAACAAACTAAAGGTAATGAAAACTTGCACAAATTATTTATGTTATCAAAAAGATAAAATGGAGCATTACAAGAGCAAAAAAACACATTATTAAGCAAACAAGAGGCACAAAAAGTTTATTAATTGAATAAAATATTTGAAATTAAGATATTTGATAAAATGATTATTAGAAAAGCACATAAGGGGGTTGGAATTATCTCAGAATTGCAAAATGAGCATGTTTAAAGTGAAGTGAGAATGTTTAGAGTAAAACAAGCACAAGAAAAGTATAATGGGCATGAAAAGAGATTAAACAAGCAAAACAAATACAATAAAAGGGCAAAAAGGGCACATTTAGCAGAAATAAAGTAAGGCAACTGCATGTTTTTTGGCAAATTACTGTGTTTTGGCATAAACTACTATTTTGCATTGATTAAAGCTATTCAGGGCATAACTAGAGTTATTAAAATTATCTCAAAGTGTGTAAAAGTGCTTACAGTGTATGTTTATTACTGTGCATTTATTTTAAATAGTTTATTTGTGTGCAAAGAATAACTATTTCATAAAGAGCAGTCAAAATACAGCCATTTCAAAAAGTTTCTTGTGCTAGGTGTGCCTATTCACAGAGTGCCACCAATACAGAGTGTTTATTGCACTGTACAGAGTTGTTTGGCAAAGTACAGCCATTTTTGGAATGTTTCAGTATGCTGTGTACTGTTTACTTGCAAAGTGCAGGTACTTCAAAATGTTTTTTACTCTGAGCTTCTTCTTCCCAGTTTATTCGGGTCTATATTAAGTCAGTGAAATGGCATTACAACGAATGTCATTTTGCCGACATATATAGAACAAAATCTGACAACAGCAACAACTCAGGTCAGCAATTGTTTTCCCAGGGAAAAAAATTGCTTGGCCTGAGCCATGACATTGCCCTTTACCTCACTGTAGTGTGATCTCGAAGTTGGTGTATTTAGTTAGGGGATGTGGAGGGCTATTGGGGGTGTGGCAGGCGAAGCCCCCCATTCTGCAATATTTTAAGTGGTGTGTTGTGTTTTGTTGGTCTACTGATTTTTGTCCCTGGGGGAAAAAAATCAGTGACCTGGAGTTTCGCTGTTGTCAGATTTTATGTTATATGTGTCGGCGAAATGGCATTCGCTGTAACGCCGTTTCGCTGATTTAATATAGACCTATTTATTCACACAGTGCAGTTATTTTTAAGTGTTTCCTACACTGATGAGAGGTGATTTCTTACAATATAGTAATTTCAAGAGTATTCTTGTGCCGCCCAGGAGAATTATTTCTCAAAGTTCAGTTATCCAGAGGCTTGTTGTGCTACTGGGCACAGTTACAAGTATTGGCATAAATTTCTGGCATATGTATACATGTGCGTGTTCGTGCATACTTGCAAAAGCCTTCACTGGTATGTGTTATACGACAGAGACATTTTGCAGACCAGGTCCACTTGTATTTGATCAGAATATTGCAAAGAATTGGGAATATTTGAGCAAAAGTACAATATTTTAATACAAGCAGTTTATTCTGACAAAGATGTATGCACCAGGGAATTAATTTTGCTAAACCTAGCTGGGTCAGAGGCCATTGAAAGAGAGCATTCATTTGTGATGCTCCAGCAGTTATATGAAGGAGAAGGGGAAAACTATCATATTGTTGCACAGGCTGAATCAAGGGAAGACCCCAAGTGTTTAAAATACAAATTCAGGGAAATGTGCAGCCCCCGGACAAATGTTACATTAGAGAGGCATTTATTTTACACAAGAGATCAAAAGCCAGGAGAAACTTTTGCAGCTTATATTACTAACCTGAGAAACAAAGCTAAAACATGTAGGTTTGGTGATTTAAAAGATGAGGTAATAAAGGACAGTCTTGTGTGTGGTATTAATAGTGCTGCTGTGAGAAAGATTTTGCTTTGTGACAGTGATTTAACTCTGGGCAAAGCTACTGAGATTTGTCAAATCCATGAAGTTACAGAAAGGCACACAAAAGTATGCTTGCAAGTGATAAAAGCATGGTTACAGCATGCCCCAGAGCAAATGTAGACAGCATGCAACATGTGGTAAGCAGAAGCAGGCCTAAGCACATGACAGCTGTAACCCCTGTGGGCGTGGCAGGTAAAACCCGTAGTCTTACAGCAAGTTCTAAGACTAGTTCAGTGAAAAGGACATGCTCAGTGCAGTACAAGGGTGAGTCAGCAAAACCCAAATCAAGCTTTATTGTTAACTGTCACAATTGCGGTGCCAATCATGAGTCTAAAAGAGAAAAGTGTTTAGCATTTGGTCAGCAGTGCCACAAGTGTAAAAAATTGAATCATTTTCAAAAGGTTTGCAAATCAAGTAAACCTCACACAGTTATAAAGAAGGGTCACTTAAAAAAAGCAAGTTGATCATATAGAGAGCTGCAACCCTACTTTATATGTAGATGGTGTATCAGTAATTGCTGAAAAGGCTGATGCATTAGATTTGTTGGCAAAGAACAAAGTATTTTGTACTGTCCAGATGAATGGTAACGCCACCAAGCTCAAAGTACACACTGGTTCAAAGTGTAATGTTATGTCATAGACATATTTGCTAAGGTGAGAGCTGGTGAAGAACTCAATGTGGCCAGTTGTGCAAAACTTGTTGCTTATGGAGGTGAAGAATTTCAAACCGAAGGCTCAGTAGTGCTTTCATGTTATTTGGCTGGAAACTGCTACAGCTTACTATTCTATGTAGTCCAAAGACCTGTGCAGTCATTACTGGGTGTCAGAGACAGTATGAGCATGAATCTACTTTTCTTTACCAAATAAAGTTGATCATATAAGCACATGTCTCAGTTCCAGTTTTGCTGATGCTATTTTTTTCAGAGTATCCTGATGTTTTCACTGACAAGTTAGACAAACTTCCAGTTGTGTATTCTGGGAAGTTAAACCCAGAGGTCAGTCCAGTCATCAGACCAGCAAGAAAAGGTCCAATAATTATGCAGGATAAAGTTAAAGCTCAGCTGAATAAAATGGTGCAGCAAGGTGTAATTTGTCCAGTTACAGAAACAACTGAATTAGTGTAGTCCATGGTAGCAGCCCAAAAGAAAAGCTCAGTCAAAATCAGTATATCTATTGACCCAAGACATTTGAACAAAGCATTAAAAAAGACTGCATTAGCCAATGCATACAGTTGAAGACGTCACAACCCTAATACCAAATGCCACTGTTTTTTCTGTCTTGGATGGAAAAGGTTCATTTTGGCAAGTGATGCGTGATTGCAAATCCTCATTACTGACTACTTTCAGTACCCTGTTTGGTAGATACAGATTCCTAAGGATGCCATTTGGAATGAATTCTGCAAGTGAAGTCTTTCAGCGTGTAATCAAGCAAATTTTTTCAGGTTATCCTTGTGCCATAATAGTAGACGATTTATTGGTTGGAGGTAGTGGTGAAGCAGAGCATGGCAGAGACCTTAAGAGAGTTCTAGAAAGAGCACGTGAAGTGAACTTAAAGCTCAATCTTCTAAAGTGCAAATTCAGACTACCAGAAATTACATATGTAGGTCATTTATTTACTAGCACTGGCTTGAGACCAGACCTGTCCAAGCAAGCAGCTATTCTTGAGATGCCAGCAGCTGATAATGTTCAAGCTCTACAGCATTTTAATTGCATGGCCAACTATTTAGGCAAGTTTATACCATACTTCAGTGAGTTGACAGCACGTTTGAGAGACCTGATGCGCAAAACTGTTATATGATCTTGGTTGGGACAGCAACAGAGAGCATTTGAAGACCTTAAGAGGAAAATTGCCCCCCCCCCCCCCACCACATTAAGATGCTATAATGTTAATAAACCAGTAATTATTTCCTGTGATGCTTCAAAATTTGGTCTTGGCACAGTTATTCTTCAAGAAGGCAGACCAGTAGCCTATGCATCTAGAACCCTTACCCAAACTGAAATGCAGTATGTTCAGATTGAGAAAGAACTTTTGGCAATAGTATTTGCATGTTCAAAATTTCATGATTATATCTATGGTTGAGCTATTCAGATTAAAACTGATCACCAACCACTAGTTACTATTTTAAAGAAGCCTATGCATTCAGCTCCAGAAAGATTACAAAGAATGATGCTCAAATTGCAAAAGTACAACTATAAAATGTTTTTTACAAAACACAAACTTCTTTATCTGGCAGTTACCTTATCCCAATCACCCAGAAATACAACAGAGCAGCTTGATGCAGAGAATTTTGACTTTGACATAATGGAAGTGCATCATTTTTCTACCACAAGACTTGATGATACAAAGACTGATCCAATTTTGCAAAAGCTTACCCACTATATTAACGTTGGATGGCCGTCAAAGCAATCTAGTGTACCACCTGAAGTGCTAACTTATTTTCCTTACAGAAATGAGATGTTTATAGAAGATGGCATTATTTTCTAAGGTTCTAGAGTTGTTTTTCCCGTTTCCTTACAACATGAATATATCCAGATTTTGCATCGTGGTCACCCATGTTCTGAATGTGCCAAAAGAAGGGTGAGATAACTAGTATTTTGGCCTTCTCTAGTAAAATACACTGATAAAGTACTTTCTTCTTGTTCAGTATGCAATAGTACTAAACTGCATTTGCAAAGAGAACCACTTCAACTAAGTAAAGTTCCTGAACTATCTTGATCAACAGTAATCACTGATATATTTGAGTGGAACAATCAGCATTACTTAGTATTGGTCGACTCTTATTTGAACTGATTTGAGATTGATTTATTACCTAACCTAACATCTACTGCTGTTATCACTGAGTTGAAATATAATTTCTCAGTCCATGGTAGTCCACACAAAGTTATTTCTGACAATGCTACTCAATTTACTAGTCAGATGTTTCATAAATCTGCTAGAGAATGGGACTTTATACATGTTACTAGTAGTCCAGAATAACCACAGTGAAATGGACTAGCTAAACGTGCAGTACAGAGTGCAAAGCAATTACTTGAAAGGCCAAAGCATGACAATATCAATGTCTTTTTGAATTTACTTAATCTCAGAAATATACCCTGTGATGATTTACTTGGTTCGCCTGCTCAGAGGCTTCTATCCAGGCAAACCAAAACAACATTGCCTATTAGTTCCAGTTTGTTGAGACCTAAAGCTAAGAACAACAGAACCATTAGAGTCTAATTATTCAGGAAGCATTCTTTCCAGAAGTCCAGCTATGATAAATTGAGCAGATTTCTTTGTCCATCTTCTGGTATTTAAGCCCTAACTTTGAGAGGATTTCTGTCTATACACACTGAGCAGAGTGGAGGAGGGACGTTGACTACAACTCTGATCTGAGACATATAAGTATCCATTTTTTTGGCTTATTTATACTGATTATTGTTTCTAGCAATATATAGCACTTTTTATTGCCTGCTGCATAGTTTTTACTGCATTTTATTGCTATTAACTAATGTGCACGGGTAACTGATTTGTTTGCAGTTAAAAGCATTCTGTAGAGTCCCTTTGCTCCTTTATCTGTTTAAAAACATTGATTTTGTGGCTCACTGCTGTCATAAAGATTTCTGTAGTGTTTACCATCTAAAGAGTGTAGGCTAATAGTTTTAGTATTGGTCCCCACCCTGCCTCCCTGTTGGTGTCTTGTTGTTATATTTGGTGGCTTTTCAGTTAACCGCCCCTACTGTAAATTTGATATGGGACACTCCTCCCAGTCTAGTGTCATTAGCTCATTCTAACTAATACAGAGAGAACATATGAGAAGGCCTTCTGTTCCTCCTTTCTCCCTTTCTTAAAAAAAAAAATGCCTGAATCTCCTTGTATTCTGACTGTGCTTCTCAAACATTTTGGAAATATAGGGTATATTTTAGAGCATTTATGATAACTGTATTTGCTTTAATATTGCTACAACTCAAGTGCTCTAGGTTGCACTGCATCTGAATTGTTTGTGTGTTTTAGCTGCTTTTCTGTATATATAGACTTCTCTGTATATGTAGACTAGCTACTTATTCTTCTGTATTACTGCCTCTTAAATCATTTTTCAGTTGTGAACTTGCCTTGCTTCATTTAAAAAGTTTTAAATTGCTAATTTTGTAGAGTTTTAATTGCATTTACTGTTTAGGACTACACACTCAAGTGTTTTAGCCTTTTCTGTATATATTTACTGTACTATTGCATTGTTTAGCCTGTTTTAACTAAAAGAAAAAAAATACTATCTTGTTTGCCCATTTCCCACCTTTCCTAGCCAGTCCAGATCCCAGGCTTTGCTTGTCTCAGGACTTTATTTTCTGTCTTTAGAGCTATCCTGACCTTGATGTAGTAGAGGGAAGTCCTACTGCTTACCAGTGGGAGTGGTGAGCATTGGACTGCCTATATAACACTAGAGGAGCAGTTTCCAGCTCTGAAATTGCAATTTTATTACACTTTTTGGGCTGATTTCTATCCCTTTCGACTTTCTGGCTTAAAACACACGTGTTTGCACATTTTTCGCATCGTGCAGCACCGCGAGGCTACAGTTAAACTTTTCCAGGTGCCAGAAAGTCTGCTGTTCAAATTTTCCCTTAGAACTAGCTGGTTTCTCAGTAGTAGCACTAAAATCTGAACCCCTGTGACTAGCACTTGCTCTAGAACCTGCTGAAAAGCACTAGGAAGCCTGAAACTGATACAAGCACTCAACTCTCTTTGTCAATAAGGAGAAATTAATCATAGGCACTAAACAGACTATAATTGCAAAGTACCTTGCAAAGGTAAGGGAAAACAACTCTTATACTTCACAAAAAAAGCACCTAAACAGGGATGTCCAAAGGTCAGCTTCCGGTGATTTCTCCTTTCCACCTAGTAAATCTGGGCATACTGGGGCAATGCAGCAACTGCCTTATGTACACAGACAACCCTCTCCTCCTATCACCCAACACTACAACCTGCGAGAGATGCACTTACATAGCCAAAGTGGAAGCAAAGCTCTCTCCGGCCAAGATTGTGCTAGACAGTCAAAAGGAGAAGGTTGACACCTGCACTACACCTCAAGCAACTCATAGCCCTTCAAAACTCACACCATCAACACCAACACATAGCAACACTAAGCCCACATATTCGGAGGCCCTTAACATTAACCTGCCCAAGCAACAAGGACCTCCAAAGCTGAAACACAAACAAACACCGGTCACAACCAAAGTGACACATAGCTCACAACACCACTGTGCCACCCAACAACAGCCCCTAAGGCAAGACAATGTACCCAACACTTTAGTCATAGGTGACTCTATAATCAGGCACACTGATGTCCCACTCATCAGGCTGAACAAGGAGAAAATTACAGTCAGCTGCCTGTCGGGTGCCAGGATCTGCCACATAACACATGCACTCAAGTCACTCCACAACAAGTACAAATATGACACTGTCATTGTCCATGCTGGAGTGAATGACTTGAGATGTACCTCCCTGAACTACATGAAAAGAGATATGGAAGAGCTCTCGGATCATGTGGCCTAGGCAGGTATGGCCCTATCCCCGAGTAGCATCCTGCTTTCACCCAGAATGATACCACAGTATAAGGACAAAATGATTGACTTCAACAATTGGCTAAGCTTCTGGTGTCATTCAAAGGGGATCCAGTATCTGTCTGCCTGGGAAGACATGATCGACAAACCACGATGCTTTGCCTGAGATGGTCTGCACCTGTCACCCCTGGGATTCAGGTTACTGGCTAAAGCTCTTGCCACCCCTATAGTGCCTTTTTTAGGCAAGGTTCAAAGGACAAAACCACCACCGTAACAGATACAAGCATGCAAAATCTGAAGGTAATGCTACTCAATGCTAGAAGTCTAAACCTCAAAATGCACTCTCTTGAGGCACTCCTAAAAATGGAGAACATTGATATCTGTACAGTAACTGAGACCTGGTTCAAGGCTCCAGAGAGCACCCCTGCAATACCAGGCTACAACTCTTACCACACTTTTTGGCCACAAAAACAAGACTGAAACACTAAAGGTGGAGAAGTGTCCATATTCACCAAGGATATTCACACCTCCAGGCTAGTTGCCCAACACAATGCATCTGAAATTTTCCAGGTGCAACTAACACTAGGTAAGACTGCAGTCCAAATTGTAGCTTGCTACAGATCCCCCACCATGCCCCAAGATTCTCACTACACCTTTCTTAACATACTGGAAAATATTAAGATACAGCCAAACACCCTAATACTGGGTGATTTCAACTACCCTCCCATTAACTGGAAAAGCTACTCGGGTACCAACTCATTTTCCAAACGGTTCTTGGAATTCATAAATTCCAACGCCCTGGATCAACTAATCCATTGTTCCACCAGGGGCTCCAATATCCTAGACCTGGTCATTACCATCATAGGAGATAGATGTTCCACACCAGTAGTCACCCCCTCATTGGTTAGGTCTGACCATAAGCAAATCACCCTTGACATCAACATCCCACCCCCACTCCCCAGTAAGGAAACATCCTTAAAAAACTTCTCCAAAGCCAACTTCATGCTACTGAAGTCAGAAGTGACAAACTTCATGACACCCATGCAGATGGGATCTGAATGTTCGACTGCAGAATCCTACACTAAGGCACTGTATGAGCACATCCACTCGTGCATGAATCGTGCCATCACAAATAGAACCTAGATGCTCTCCTCCAAAAAAGGAAGCCAATCTGGTGGTCCCCTGCTATAAACAAACTATACAACAGAAGGAAGAAACTGTTGCAGAAAAGAGGAAAATCCCGGGATGCAAAAAACTCCCTCACCTGCCTCAGTAAGAAGCTGAGATCCCTCATAAAATCCTCAAAAGCTAGTTATGAAAATAAAATTGCTAAAGATTCCAAAGACAACCACAAGGCATTCTATAGTTATGTCAAGAATCTAAATGGCAATGCTCAGATCTGCTTTGAGCTACAACAGAATGGCATTAAATATACTGATCCCAAGGATATTGCCAATATCCTGCAGATTGATTTAGTGCCAACTTCACCCCCCTCTCACCCCCTAAAGGGCCCATCTCAATACCAAAAGATTGCCATATTTCGGTAATCATGGCCACACAGGTAGAAACTGCACTCCTCAAAGCTAAATTTACAGCATCTATGGGACAAGATGACATCCCAGACTGTGTACTACATGAACTACAAAATGAACTGGCACCTCACCTACGTGTCATGTTTAGTCATAGCCTCACCTCAGGCTTCATGCCCACTGAGTGGTGCACAGCTACAGTTATCCCACTCCACAAGGGGGGATCAATCTTGGATCCTGGGAACTACCGTCCCATCAGTCTGACGAGCCTGATCTGCAAGGGCATGGAGCGCATTATCATGGAACTTATAAACAAAGAAATTGGCAACCTTCAAACACTGGACCCCACCCACTTTGGGTTCGTGAAGGGCCGATCTTGTCTCCTGAACATAATTGACTTCTTCAAATCAGTCTCCAGAGCTGTGGATGAGGGTATGGCTATCCACACAGCCTATCTGGACCTTGCCACGGCCTTCAGCACCATCCCCCACTCTGGAATCATGGGTAAACTTACTAAGCTGCATATAAATCCCTACGTCACTCGATGGGTTGCCAACTGGCTTACTGACAGTACCCAGACTGTAAACGTAGCCGACTTCAAATCCAGCTCCAGACAAGTGACAAGTGGAGTACCTCAGAGTTCAGTCCTGGGACCACTCTTGTTTGGCATCTACTTCTCTGAAGTACAGGCCAACACTAAGGGACTCTGGCTACCAAAGTTCACAGATGACTGCAAACTGGGAGCCATTATTGAATCCCCAAATGATGTGGATATTCTACAAAAGGGCCTTACAGAAACAGATGCCTGGTGCCATAGCCATGGGCTCAAGCTTAATGCCAAGAAATGTATAGTTATCCCCTTTGGAAAAAAACTTGTACCCATAAATTATCACATAGGTGGCAGTACACTAAACATCGAAAGTGTGATGAGAGACTTAGGGACACAGGTGAACAGTGGTCTCACCTTCGATAACCACATCACCACAACAGTCAAGAAATCCTTCTATGTGGCACACCTCATCACTAAGGGCTTTTCATCCAGAAAAAAGGAGGTCATTGTCCCACTGTACTCATCCCTCATTAGACCCATTATAGAGTATAATGCCCCATTTGGTATGTACCTCACAAGACATCTGCAATAGTTGGAAAGGCCACAGAAATACCTCACTGAAAGAATCACAGGCCTAAAGCAGATGCCATATGCTGACCATCTAAAAAAACTCCAGCTATACTCTGTGGCATATTGTCTACTCAGAGGCGATCTCTGCTTAACATATAAGGCCACGTGAAAGCCTGAGCTGTTGGACATGCTCCACTTAAAGAAATCCCAATCCATCAGAGCCACACGCTCCAGGGATCTAAACCTTGTCATCACAATGAACAAAACATGCTGGAGGGGATAGGTTCCTGACCCAGAGACTCCCCATACTCTGGAACAGACTGCCCATACATGTCAAGCAGAGAGACTCCTTGGCCCTCTTCAAAGGGAACCTTGATGACTGGATGGGAAATAGGAAATTCACCCTGGGGATCATATCAGTCGCCCTGCTAGACAGGAGTCCAGGAAAGTAAATATTGTGGGAAGAAATATCCAAGGAATTGTTATGGCTAGGCTTGTATAGGCCCTAGTGCCGATAGCCTTGTACCAACCTATGAACCTATGACAGTGAGGATACAAAACGGTGAAAGGTTTCAACTGGATTGGTTAAGTAACAGGTATATGTGCCGAGCTGAGATCCTACTTTATAGAATCTGAGGGTGTGAAGTACAGGATAAATTGCAGACATCTTCTTCCTGTATCAGAATCAATATTGCAGCATTGTTCCTGTGATACAAGCTCTAAATCTCAGAGCAATCCAGACAATGTTCCTGTTGCAGAATGTGTCTTAATTTCTACTTCCATCTTGATGATGTTCCTGATGTTCTTAAAGGGGCACTATCTCAGATGTTTTGCTAGAGGAGTTTGTTTACATTTTAGTACTCTATAAGTCACATGTTCACCCAGAGGCAAGGTTTTCAAAGAGCCTCTTTAGCATACTGCAGGTCACATTACACAACTCTCAGTGGGGGTTTTAGAGGAAGTGCTTAGAACTTACAGTAGCAGTTTGTCCTTTTGTATTCTCCTTCCCACACTCATAAACAATTAGATTTGCTGAATGACTGGATTTTACTCAGCTAGAGATGCTATCTTGACACACACAGACCTGGCCTCTGTAGAAATGAAGTATGTACTTCTTTCTGCAAAACTGTGTCTAATAATCATTCAAGCCTAGGCAATAGTATTTTTCATGCTTGTTGCTACAAATCTTTTCCCCTCTACTCAATTATTGTTCATATGGTGTGTTATTAGTCATATGGAGTGTTATTAGTGTTGCTTGTTACTGTGTGTGTGTGTGTGTGTGTGTGTGTGTGTGTGTGTGTGTGTGTGTGTGTGTGTGTGTGTGTGTGTGTGTGTGTGTGTGCGTTGTTGCAGGTGTGCTTTTATAATCATACAGATTTTCCCTCATTTTACAGCACAGGATTGCTTTGGACAGTTGTGCCTGGGAAAGAAACATGAGTAACAAATGTCCAAATATTCTAAAATAATAAAATATTTTGCATCTTTTCTCTAAAAATGTCATGCAGCTTTGGAACTGAATCTAATCAGTGTTCCAAAAGTATTTTCCCATTAGCTGATCCTGTATGCTGTCCTTTGGAAATCACATCATAACTATTTGTCTAATAGTGATTCTATAGGTTCATAGGTTCATAGGTAGGTACTAGGCTATCGGCCCTAGGGCCTATACAAGCCTAGCCAAAAAGGTAACCTGGCTTTTGACACCCAAGAAAATTATTTTCCTGTGCCCCTGTTGAGCATAGCCACAGAGGTGATCCCCAGGGTGAATTTCCTATTTCCCATCCAATCATCAAGACTTTTCTTGAAGAGTGCTAATGAGAAGCTTTGATATAGATAGGTAGTTTGTTCCAGAGTATGGGAAGTCTCTGGGACAGGAGTCTATCCCTCCAGCATGTTCTGCTTATTGTGGTGACAAGGTTTAGGTCCCTAGGGTGTGTAGCTCGGAGGGATTGGGATTTCTTTAAGCAGAGCATGTCCAACAGCTCTGGGTTTGACATAGCTTTGTATGTTAGGCAGAGATCACCTTTGAGTAGGCGATATGTGACAGAGTAAAGCTGGTGTTTTTTTAGATGGTCTGCATGGGGCATCTATTTGAGGCCAGTAATCCTCTTTGTGAGGTATTTCTGCGGCCTTTCCAGTTGTTGTATATGTCTTGTGAGGTACATACCAAAAGGGGCTTTGTATTCTATAATTGGTCTAATGAGTGACCAGTAGAGGGGAACAATGACCTCTTTTTTCCTGGATGAGAAACCTTTTGTGATGAGGTGTGCCGTGTCAAAGGATTTCCTGACTACTGTAGCGATGTGGTTATAAAAGGAGAGACTACTGTCCACATGTGTCCCAAGGTCTCTTATCACACTTTCAGTGTTAAGTAGACTACCACCTATGTGGTAGCTCATGGGTACAGAGTTTTTACCAAAGGGGAAGACAATGCACTTTTTGGCATTGAGCTTGAGGCCAAGGCTTTGACACCAGGCATCTGTCTCAGTGAGGCCCTTTTGTAGGATTTCCATATCGTTAGGAGTTTCAATTATGGTTCCTAGTTTGCAGTCATCTGCAAACTTCATTAGCCAAAGACCATCTGTGTTAGTCTGTACTTCAGAAAAGTAGATACCAAACAGGAGAGGACCCAGGACTGAACCCTGTGGTGCTCCACTTCTCACTGGTCTGAAGTCGGATTTGGAGTCTTCTACTTTCACAGTGTGGATTCTGTAAGTGAGCCAGTTGGCAACTCATCTTGTGACATAGGGATTTATTCCTAGTTTAGTGAGTTTATCTATAATTCCAGACTGGGGGATGGTGTCAAAATCCTTGGTGAGATCTAAATAGGCTGTGTGAACCACCTTAGCCTCATCTACAGCTTTGGTGACTGCTTCAAAGAAGTCAATCAGGTTTAGGAGACATGATCTGCCTTTTACAAACCTAAACTGGGTGGGGTCCAGAGTTTGGTGATTGCCAAAGTCTTTGTGTATAAGTTCCATGATAACACGTTCCATGGCCTTGCAGACCAGGCTCGTTAGGCTAATGGGGTGGTAGTTCCTGGGGTCCGTGGTGTCTCACCCTTTGTGGAGTGAGATAGCCATTGCTGTGGCCATTCAGTGGGCACAAAGCCTGAGGTGAGGCTATGATTGAACATGGTGCTTAGGTGGGGTGCCAGTTCATTCTGTAGTTCATGTAGAATGCAGCCTGGGATGTTGTCAGGTCCCATGGATGCTGTGCTCTTGGCTTTGAGAGTGTGTTTTTTACCTGTGCAGCCGTGATTACAGGAACTTTGCATTCTTTCAGTATAGAGATGGGCCCTTTAGAGGGTGAGGGGGGTAAAGTTAGCACTGAACCTATCTGCCAGGATGTTGGCAATATCAGTTGGTTCTGTATATTAATGCCATTGTGCTGTAACTCAGAGCAGATCTGAGTTTTGCCATTGAGATTCTTGACATAGCCATAGAATGCTTTGTGGTTGTTGTTAGAATCAGTGGTGATTTTGTTTTCAGAACTAGCTTTGGAGGATTTTATGAGGCTGACCAGGGAGTTCTTCCAGTCATGGGATTTTACTCTTTTTTGCAATAGTTTCTTTCTTCTGTTGTAGAGTTTGTTTATGGCAGGGGACCACCAGATTGACTTCCTTTTTTTGGAGGATAGCATCTTGGTTTTGTTAGGGATAGCATGTTCCATGCACTCATGTAAGTGCTTATAAAGTGCATTTGTGTAGAATTCAGCAGTCATACCTCTATTGTCCGTCTGCATGGGTGTCGTGAGGTTTTCCTCTTCTGTCTTAAAAAGTGTGAAGTTGGCTTTGGAGAAATTTTTTATGGTGGTTTCCCTAATGGGGGGTGGGGGCAGGATGTGGATGTCAAGGCTGATTAGCTTGTGGTCGGATCTGACCAACAAGAATTTGACCTCTGGTGTGGAACACCGGTTGCCCATGTTGGTAATAACTTTTTTCTATCATTTAGGTCTAGGATATTGCTGCCCCGGGTGGTGGTGTGGATAAGTTGATCCAAGGCATTGGAATTTAAGAATTCCAGAAAACATTGAGCAAAAAATTTGGTACATGAGTAGTTTTCCCAGTTAAGGGTGGGGTAGTTGAAATTTCTCATTATTAGGTTATTGGGTTGTACCCTAATATTTTCCAGTGTATCAAGAAATGATGATTGAGAATCCTGGGGCATGGTGGAGGATCTGTAGCAAGTTACAATTTGGATTGCGGTCTTGCCCAGAGTTAGTTGCACTTGGATAATCTTGGATGCATTATGCTGAGCAACTAGCCTGGAGGTGTGGATATCCTTAATGAATATGGACATGCCTCCACCTTTAGTGTTTTGGTCCAGGTTAGGTGGCCGAAAGGTGTGGTATGAATTATAGCCTGGTAATGCAGGGGTGCTCACTGGAGCCTTGAACCAGGTCGCTGTCACTGCACAGATGTCAATGTTCTACATTTTAAGGAGTGCCTCCAGTGAATACATTTTGAGGTTTAGGCTTCTAGCATTGAGTAGCATTACCCTCAGATTTTGCTTGCTTGTACTTGTTACAGTGGTGAATTTGTCATTTGAACCTTGACTAAAAAAGGCACTATAGGGGTGGCAAGAGCCTTAGCCAGTATCTGGAATCCCAAGGGCGACAGGTGCAGGCCATCTCTGGCAAAGCATCATGGTCTGTCGATCATGTCATCCCAGGCAGAGAGATACTGGATCCCCTTAGAATGATACCAGAAGCTTAGCCAATTGCTGAAGTCAATCATTTTGTCCTTGTACTGTGGTATAATTCTGGGCAATGGCAGGATACTACTCAGGGCTAGGGTCATACCTGTCTGGGCTACAAGATCAAAGAGTTCCTCCATATCTCTTTTCATGTAGTCCAGGGAGGTACATCTCAGGTCATTCACACCAACATGGACAATGACAGAGTCATATTTGTACTTGTTGTGGAGTGACCTGAGTGCATGCATTATGTGGCAGATCCCGCCACCCAACAGGCAGCTGACAGTAACTTTCTCCTTGTTTAGCCTGGTGAATGGAACATCAGTGTGCTATCCTACTGGATTTCTTTTCTCACTTTTTTCTATCATTTATTGTGGTAAAGTGTTTTCAACTTTCACATCTTTCTTGAATGTTTGGCTAAAATACAGTTAGTTTACACTGATTAGCATTTGAAAGTTGAAGAAAATGCAGTCTATACATTCCCCATATACTTTCCAGTGTCATTCCTAGTATATCACAGTAGGTAATTACAGGAGTATTTTTACTAAGGCAGTAAAAATTAAGTGCTGCAACCAAAATCTCATGCAATTGATAATCCTATATTTTGACAAGTTATAGTAGCTATTTTTCTATGTATGTATGTATATATGTAACACATAATCTATGTTTATATCCATGTGGTTTAAAAACAGCCTCTACATGTGTTACTGACAGACTAGAAATTCTACACATTCTTGAATGTCTATAAATTTCAGATATGCTACATATCTGATAATGCAGGTCTTTTGGTGAAACTATGTGTACAGTGCACATAACTGTTCCGAAGTGCACTACTGTCATTGTAAACTTGTTACCTGCTAGAAAATAAACTGGCTAATTAATGGTCATACAAAAGTCTATTAGATAAGAGGTATGCTCTCTTCGAAAAGAGTATTCACTTGTGGTATCCCCAAGTGATCATTTCCAAGGACCACTTGTATTTACTTTTCCAATGTCAAGGCTGACATTAAGGGCTTGTAATCATTACCTCACTATCTCACTTCCATATTTTTCAGGAAGGACTAGCATGCAACAGTAAGTTGTGCCTGAAGCACACGCTAAAACTACATGCCAAGAAATGCAGTACTAGCGCTATGTCTTTAGCTGACACTGACTCAGTCATTAGGGACCTGAGCACCTTCACTGGCAATCAGTTGTCTTTTGATTGTGATGTACCCACTAATGTTAGGAAAACCTTTTTCCTTATCACCAGGGGTGATTAATAGAGTATAATGTTTCCTTTGGTATGTACTTGTCTAAGCACATGACCTTGAGAGACTGCATTGTTTTCTCATTACAATAATCACGTGTATGTCTTTCTTGAGCTACCCAGACAGCCTTAAAGCACTTTGGTCTTTTTTTCTGTTTTCCTATAGTCTCTGGAGAGGTAATCTTGGTCTAACCTGCATAGCCACAAAGGATCCCATCACTGTCACCTGCTACACATCCCCAGAACTAGTAACATCCTAAACACCTGCTCAAGATAAGTCATCTTCTACCATAACATAAATAGGACCTGCTGGCACGATAGCTGTAAATCCTAGCAAATCCCCTGTTAACAGGACAGACTTCCTTTGGATATAAAGCAAAGAAGCTCCCTGACCCTCTTCAAGCATGACCTGGATGCATTGATTGGCAATCACAATTACAGCCCAGGTCTGGCCCCTGAAGCTATCATTGAAAGGGGCCTACAACTAGATTTAAATTAGTCATGCCACTGGGACCTTACAATATGGGATATTGTGGCTAGGCTACTGATGTTCCTCTGGATCAATAGCCTGCTTGTTAACCCATGAATCTATGAACCTAAACATGCACACTTCTTTTGTTTTGGCATCACCACACGCTAGCTAATTAGTATCCTTGACCAGACCCATGGATGGTATTCACACTCCTATTGATGATGTTTCTACATCAGCTACATGATAGTATCACATAACACAGTGTTGTGTAGTTCAGAGTAGTGACAAAACCTAAAAACATATACAGATGCAGTACTGTCATCCTGGAAGACTTAGCAGGACATGCATGAGCAACAACATTTACATAAGGCCTGCCAGTAAACTTCTGGATGACCCAAACCATACAAGCACACCCAGCCCCTGAATGAGAAATAGACTACTCACACAAAATGTATTGTCTAGACAGTAGGACTGCAGATATCATGCCAGTGACAGAACAGTGTTCCCACTCAGTATGTCAGCTCTGGTGATTGCTGTCATTGCTATGCAGTGATGATAACTGCTACAGTGCTACACCCCATACCTGAATGCATCAAATGAAAACAAGGACGTGTTGTCTCAGTCCAAGTATAGGACTGCCATCACCTCGTCAAATGTCCACAACAGTACACACAAGGTATGGCCAGTGTGCTGATGTCACATTTTAGTTCTATGCAAATGTCTCATATACTGCTGAGGGTCAGTTAAACATTAAAGGGTAATGTAGCCATAATGACTTGTTATGGACTACAATAATATTATGCCAGGTAGTACAACAGTCATACACTGTATACATAGTTTTCTGTCAATTCACTTTCCCAACAACACAAACAGTTCTGCTGTTATCCTAGAGTGTGAAATTATACTTTCAGTATATCTGGGTGCTGACTAGCCTGCACCACATTACTGTACTGTCCTTGTCTTCCACTCTGTTATCCACATCCTCATTTGTGTAACTACCTCTAAATTTAATCAATAATGTGCTCTGCATATATATATATATATATATATATATATATATATATATATATATATACACACACACACACACACACACACACACACACACACACACACACACACACATATATATATATATATATATATATATACACACACACACACACACACACACACACCCACACACACACACATATATATATATATATATATATATATATATATATATATATATATATATATATATATATGTGTGTGTGTGTGTATGTGTGTGTGTGTGTGTGTGTCTGTGTGTGTGTGTGTGTGTGTGTGTGTGTGTGTGTGTGTGTGTGTGTGTGTGTGTGTGTCTGTGTGTGTATATGTGTGCAATGAATAATAGGTTCATAGGTGTCTACTAGGCTAACAACCACAAGGGCCTTTTTAAGCCTAGCTATGCATCCCAAATCTCTGACGAGTTCTGCTACCCTTTATAAGTGTAAGCATGGGCCTGGGAGATTAACTATTTACAGCTTACCTGTTTGCATCAGAGTCATAGGTGCCAAACCAGGGATGAATTTCCAGTTTCCCATCCAATTATCCAAGTTGCACTTGCATTGGATTAGGGAGGAACTCTGCTTCACATGGATGGGATACATACCTATCTCTCCAGAAGGTCCTATTTATATCCCAGGCAAGGTTTAAGTCTTTAGAATGGGTAATTCTGGTACTGTTAGTTTTGTGGATATGCAGGAGGTCCATCAGAGTGGATTATGACAATGTCCTGTATGCCAGGCATAGATTTCCCCTCAAAAGCCTGTAGGAGACAGAATACATGGATAGGGCCTTGAGGCGGTCTGCATAGGACATATTACTTATGACCTGTATTCTTTTAGTGAGAAACCTCTGTGGACGTTCCAGGTGTTGGATATGCCTGGTTAGGTACATGCGATGAATGCCAAATACGGGTCTATATTAGAACACCAAACTTTCAAAATTTCGAGTGTTCTAATATCGAACCATTTTCAGAGAATGCTGAAAATATCAAAGAAACGGAAAACCAAATTTTTTCCTAGGGAAAGAATTCGATTGTCCGTTTCTGTCGCTTCGGTATTTTCAGCACTGTGGTGGAAAGCTACTGGTCAGGTTCATGTAAGTGTGCGAATGTGTGGATGTGAGGGTTAGGGTGTGGTGGGTGAGTTAGGGTTAGGGCACGGGTGAGGTGATTGCGTGATAGTGACGGACCTTAGGGTTAGGGTTTGGGTTAAGGTAAGTGGATAGTTAGTGGTGAATGTATAGTTTAGTGTAGGGTTAGGTGTAAGAGTTTAGGTGTATGTGTGTGGATGGCTGTTTGGTGTGCTTGTGTTGTGTGTATGTGTTTTGGAACAGCAAATTTTTCCCTAGGAAAAAATTCGCTGTTCTGAATGTTCGATGTTTTCAATTTTCGATTCCTAGGGTTTGATATTAGAACACTCAACATTTTGAATGTTCAGTGTTCTAATATAGATCCGCTGAATACAGTGGAACAATTACTTCCTTGGACTTACATTCCATACCTTTGTTGGTATGTAATCATCAATGAATTTGTTCAAAAGACAAAACATCGAACAGACTCATTAGTGATTATCATTATCACCTCCTAAATCATCTAAAATAGCAATGGCGAATGTAAAACATGATTTGTGACTTTGTTTGCATCTGCATATTTACATATGTATCTCAATATATAATTACATACACATACATACATATGTGTATGTATACTTACATGTATATATGCCAATCTTTATGCTTTTTTGCCTGAGTAATGTGCATGCATATGCCTATGTGTATGCATACACATAGGCAATTAATTCACATATGTATACATCTTATAATTAACAGACATGGTTGATACTAGCATCCATATTCACTCATACCAAAATAAAATATTTTCATGTTCACCCTCAAACATGGTGCTTATAAAAGTATATATTAATGACCACACAAATATTCGCACTCATGTGATTGTGCTACAAATATCTCTGAATTGAACATACCCTGCATGCATACCTCTCAACTATACAGATTTTTGCAGAATGTCCAGATTTTTGCCTTATATTTTTGGACTGTTTCTCATAAAATTGTGGTTTCTGGCAAATTATTGAGAACTCAAGTGCGCTAGCCCATGTTACATATTTATTGCACGTTCCTGCTGTTTGTTGCAAAAAAAAAAAAAAGAAAAAAAAATTATCCTTGTTTCCCATCTTTCTTGACCTAGAGTAGTCCAAATACAGGCTTTGCTGTATTCTGGACTTTTGGAAAGTTCCTGTGTTGCCCATTTCCTTTCTTGGATAAAGGGAGGCTTCTTTGTTCACCAGTGGCGGTGGGGAGCTTGGAGCAGCCTATCTATCCCTGGAGGAGTGTTCCCAGCACAAGAATCTGGTAGTCTATTGGCTGTTTTGGGCCAATTTCTAGCTCTTTCAAGTCCGCCTGTATAAAATCCACTTTGGTGCGTTTTTTGCGCCTGTTACTACTTAGCCAAGCTCCTTGTGGTCCTGCAGAGTGGTGCTAGCAGCAGAGAGGCTAAAAGAGTGACTGCTAACCTGATAAAAGTGTTTGTTTTCCTGCTACTACCAGGGCAACTGTCCGATCTAGCTAAACTGCAAGTATTTCTGCTTCTTGAACTGTTTTAAACTGTTTAAAGTTGTTTTTGCACCTGCACTTTTAAAGTTTGTCCTGTTTGTTGCATTTACCTGTTGAGGCTACACACTCAAGTGCGCTAACCTGTGTTACATATTTATTGCATTTTCCTGCTGTTTGTTGCAAAAAAGAAAAAAAAATTTCCTTGTTTCCCGTCTTTCCTGACCTAGAGTAGTCCAAACACAGGCTTTGCTGTATTCTGGACTTTTGGTAAGTTCCTGTGTTGCCCATTTCCTTTCTTGGATAAAGGGAGGCTTCTTTGTTCACCAGTGGCAGTGGGGAGCTTGGAGCAGCCTATCTATCCCTGGAGGAGTGTTCCCAGCACAAGCATCTGGTAGTCTATTGGCCGTTTTGGGCCAATTTCTAGCTCTTTCAAGTCCCCCTGTATAAAACCCGCTTTAGAGCGGCTTTGCGCGATTTTGCGCATAGCGCAACATCGGGCAGTGCTACTTAATTGGGTTTAAACCATTCTTGGCTCCACAAAGTCTGCTCTTCACTTTTTCCCTTAGAACTGATCTAGTTCTCATAATAAACACCCTATTCCCACCCTAAAGCCTGCCACTTGCTCACTAAAGCAATTATATAAGTCAGCACTAAAAAATTAAAAGCACTACACCCTCACAAACTCCCCTTGAGTAATTTGTTCCCCATTGGCCCTTTTTTCAATTATAAAGGAATTCCCAATACTATTCTAGCATGTCCAAAGGTCAGTTGTCAATCTCCTCTCTGGTCCAGCTGGTGAATCTGGGAATCTTGAGGTAATGTTACAACTGCCTCATGTACACAGACAACCCTCTCCTCCTCCCAACAAATTCCAACACATGTGAGAGATGCAACCATATAGCCAAACTGGAGGCTAAGCTCTCTCAACTCAGTACTGGCGTAACCAGTCAGGAGGAGAAGGAAACCACACTCACTACAATTCCAGTCTCACATAGACCTACCACGACAGCAAACCAAACACATAAACACACAAAAACATACTTGGAGGCTATAAATAAAAATCTGCCTAAGCAGCAGAAACCTCCAAAGCAGACACCCAAGCAACCGCTACCCCAAAACAAAACACGTGCAACACATAGCTCACAAAGCCAGTGTGACAAACAGTCACAGCCCTTAATGCTAAACAACATACCTGATACACTTGTAATAGGTGACTCTATCGTCAGGCACACTGACGTCCCACTCACCAGGCTGAACAAGGAGAAGGTCATGGTGAGCTGCCTGTCAGGCACTAGGATCCGCCACATAACACAAGCACTCAGGTCACTCCAAGGCAAGTACAAATATGACTCAGTCATTGTCCATGCTGGTGTGAATGACCTGAGATGTACCTCCCTGGACTACATGAAAAGAGACATAGAGGAACTCTCTGAGCATGTAGCCCAGGCCGGTATGACCCTGACCTTGAGTAGCATCTTACCCTCACCAAGAATGATGCCACAATATGAAGACAAGATGATCAATTTCAACAACTGGCTTAAGTATTGGTGTCATTCAAAGGGGAGCCAATGCCTGTCTGCCTGGGATGACATGCTCGACAAGCCACGATGCTTCGCTAGGGATGGCTTGCACCTGTCACCCCTGGGCTTTCGATATTGGCAAAGGCTCTTGCCACCCCCATAGTGCCTTTTTTAGGCAAGGCTCAAAAGACAAACCCACCTCCATAGGTATCACAAGGGATAAGAAACTAAGAGTAATGCTACTCAACGCCAGAAGTCTAAACCTCAAGATGCATGCACTTGAAACTCTCCTTAGCATGGAGAACATCGATATCTGTGCAGTAACAGAAACCTGGTTCAAGGCTCCCGACAGCACCCCAGCACTACCAGGTTATACCTCATACCATGTTTTTCGGCCCCAAAACTTGGACCGAACCACAAAAGGAGGGGGAGTATCAATATTCGTCAAAGATACCCACACCTCCAGGTTGGTGGCACAGCACGAAGCATCAGAGACTATCCATGTGCAGCTGACAGTGGGTAAAACTGCCTTCCAGTTTATAGCCTGCTACAGACCACCCTCCTAAACCCAGGAACCCCACTCGGCCTTCCTGAGAACACTGGAAAATATGAAGGCCTCCCCAAACAACATTATATTGGGCGACTTCAACTACCCTAACATAGACTGGGAGCATTACTCTAGCTCCAACACCTTAGCCCGAAGGTTCCTAGAATTTATAAACTCAAATGCTTTGGAACAACTTGGTGCCACTCCCACAAGAGGGGAAAACATACTGGACCTGATCATCACCGACATGGGGACTCTGTGCTCCAGACCAGAAGTGTATCCCTCACTGGTAAGATCAGACCATAAACTAATCTCACTAGATATTCACATCCTGACCCCAGCCCCTGCCCAGAAAACCACAGTGAAAAACTTCTCTAAAGCAGATTTCACACTCCTCAAAACTGAGGTGGAATCCTTCAAAGCCCCCGGGCCTGTGGAAAATACGGCCCAGACCGCAGAATCCTTTATAAACGCATTCTATGAACACCTTCAGGAATACATGGATCATGCAATCCCAAATAAAACCAAGACCCAATCCTCCAAAGTTAGGCATCCTGTCTGGTGGACCCCAGCCATAAACAAACTATACAATAGAAGGAGGAAGCTACTACATGATAGAGCAAAATCCCAAAAAGGGAAGGCATCTCTGATCAGTATTAGCAAAAAACTACGGGCACTCATAAAATCGTCTAAGGCCAGCTTCGAGAGAAAAATTGCACGGGACACTAAGGATAATCACAAGGCTTTCTTTAGTTATGTTAGGAACCTGGGTGGGAATTACCAGATATGCTCAGAATTAGTCCAAAATGACAAAAAAATACACAGAACCCACAGACATTGCCAACATCCTAGCTGACAGGTTCAGCGCAAACTTCTCCCCCCCTTCCCCACCAAAAGGGAAAATATCTATCCCAGCAGAGTGCTGCCCCCACCCCCTGACATCTCAGATGCTCAGGTAGGAGCCGCTCTCTCCAAAGCAAAAAACACAGCATCAATGGGACCAGACTGTGTCCCAGGCTGCATCCTACATGAACTCCAAGAAGAACTAAACCCAAACATAAAACTACTGTTCAATCTCAGCCTTACTACAGGATATGTACCCAAAGAGTGGCATACAGCAACAGTGGTCCCTCTCCACAAAGGTGGTGCCTCAAAAGATCCTGGAAACTATCGTCCCATAAGCCTGACTAGTTTGGTCTGCAAAGCTATGGAAAGGATCATCATGGACCTCATAAATAAAGATATTGGGGACCTACAGACACTGGATCCTACCCAGTTCGACTTAGTTAAGGGCAGATCCTGCCTCTTAAACCTGGTTGATTTCTTTGAAACAGTCACCAAGGCCATTGACGAGGGCAAGGTGGTCCACACAGCCTACCTGGACCTTGCAAAAGCCTTCGATACAATACCCCACTCGGACATTATAGATAAGCTCACCAGCTTAAATATAAACCCCTATGTCACTAGATGGATTGCAAACTGGCTCAAGGACAGAACCCACATGGTTAGAATTGCTGGAGCCATGTCAGACTCCAAACCAGTTACAAGTGGTGTCCCACAAGGCTCAGTCCTGGGACCTCTCTTGTTCGGTATATATTTCTCAGATGTACAGGCTAACATGGAAGGACTGTGGCTGACCAAGTTCGCAGATGACTGCAAACTGGACGCCATAATCGACTCTCCAGCTGACACTAGCATCCTCCAAAAGGGTCTCATAGAAACAGACAACTGGTGCCAGAGCAATGGCCTCAAGCTAAACACCAAAAAGTGTATAGTCATCCCCTTTGGCAAAAACAAAGTGCCCACAAATTACCACATAGGTGGTAATCCATTAAGTACGGAAGAAGTAATTAGGGATCTGGGGACCCAAGTTGATAGCAATCTCTCATTTGACAACCACGTGGCCAAAATAGTTAGAAAAACATTTTATATAGCCCACCTAATCATGAAGGGATTCACATCTAGATCAGGGGAGGTCATCGTGCCTCTTTACTCATCCCTCATCAGGCCCATAATTGAGTACAATGCCCCTTTTGGGATGTACCTTACCAGACACCTGCAGCAACTGGAAAGACCCCAAAAGTACCTCACCAAGAGGATCAAAGGGCTCAAACAGATGCCATATGCTGCCCAGTTAAAGTAACTCCAGCTCTACTCAGTGGCATACCGCCTGCTCAGAGGCGATCTGTGCCTGACATATAAAGCCATGTCCAACCCGGAATTAATGGACATGCTGCACCTCAGAAAATCCAAATCCCATCGAGCTACGCGCTCGAGAGACTTGAACCTCAGCACTGAAATAAATAGAACATGCTGGAGGGACAGATTCATAACCCAGAGGCTCCCTTCACTCTGGAATAAAATCCCAGTCCAGGTTAGGCAGAGTCCCTCATTGACTCTCTTCAAGAGGAATCTTCATGAGTGGAATTGAGATAGTAGGTTTACCCCGGGTATCACTTCTGTGTCACTGTTAGACAGAGGCACAGTATACTAACCTCGAAAAAGGGCATAGCAAAATTCATTTTAAATGGGTGGCGAAAGCCAAACACACTCTGGCTAGGCTTATAAATGCCCTAGGGCAGATAGCCTAGTATGAACCTATGAACCTATGAACTGAAGTCAGAAAATAATGAGAGACATTTCAGTTTCAGACTTTATCCCCTTTGGAAAATTCTATCAATTTTCTAAGTTTGTAAAAGTAATATTTAAAAAATGTCCCTATTTTGGGGGGTTTGTCCCCCATTATTTATGGCTTTGTCCAGATTTCTTTCTCTAAGAGGTTGAGAGGCATGCCTGCATGGTAACACTTACTGTAAAGTTTAGCTTTACACAGTGTGCTATCTTTAATTTCTGAATTCCCGGCTACTGTGTTTTATGTCCTTTAAAAGTACTAACAATGTACATAGATTACATGGTACCTGTAAGCAAACATTTAGCTGTGCATTTTAATAAAAAAGGTAAAACAACAAATATCACGAATTAAACTTAATCTTTGTATGAAAGCATTTAATTTATTCCCATTATTCAGCTTTTTGTTTGTTTAAATATTAATTTCAGTTTGGTAACCATGTAAGTGGACTGGCTGACAGACACTTTTCAGTCACGACCTGATGTCCATGGTACAAGATACAAACAGAAAATGTAAAATAGCATAAAGTATTATATCTCTTTCTGAAGGAATGTCAAACAGTTTGGCAAAAGTGGAATTCAAGCACGATGCTAGAGAAACATATAAGAAATGGAAGTAAGAGCAAACTAGAGCTATTGTTTTGAAGACCAAACTAATAAAACTGGATAGACAAATTAAACATAGTGTGAGACAAGATCTGGAAAACTTTGGAAAAAAATTATATAAAGACACTACAAATAATAGAAAATCATTATATACATCTATCTGTCTATCTATATATATATATATATATATATATATATATATATATATATATATATATATATATATATATATACACACACACACACACACACACACACACACACACACACACACACACACACACACACACACAATATGTGGTAGGACTGAAAACCTGCAAACTAACAAATTGTGTAGAATGTAAAATGTATTCGTCAACACAACAGATTATAAATGCACTAAATACATTTACAAAATGTTATTCTAAACAGTTTTGGTTGCACAAAGGCAGTGCCAAATTGTGCTAATAATATCTCATTAACATTAATGCTAAAAGTAAAGTAAATTATATTGAAAAATAAACATGCACATTGGACACAAAGTACAGGGATGAAATAGAATTAGAAACAATGACCTGAGAACACTTTGGCATGAAATTACAGTATCATTGTATTTGTTATTCACCAAGTCATTAATATATGAGGAGATTCCTCAAGATTGGAGATGTGTACATGTGCAACCCATATTTAAGGGATAGGAGAACAGGAAAAACGTAGAGTCACAGAGACCCATAACTTAAAATTGGAGACATGGACATGCACAACCCATATTTGAAGAACAGGGGAACAGCACAAACCCAGAGTCACAGAGACCCGTAACTTTACTTTCTTTTTGCAGAAAAACAATGGAGAAGATTATTTGCATAATGTATCATCATTATCGAGAAGACTAGGACTTGAAACTACATATAAGCATACATATGTTGAAAATAGATCTATAACTACCTGTAACATGATGTTCTATAATAATACAATAACAGTTATAAATGACAAGTGGTGCTGTGGTGTAATTTATACAGACTTAATGTCAGCCTTTGATATAATCATACACAAAACAATGGTCAATATATTACAACAACTATTTACTGATGTAATTTTGATAATATGGATAGCTCCATGGCTTACAAATAGGACATAACAAACACATATTAACTGGACAGGTGAATCTCTAGGTTACAGTCAGGGTGTCCTATAGAGCTCTCACTCAGGCCCATAACTTTTTATATCATGTCTTTCTGATCTATCTTTTTCATTTGTGGTTCTCTATTGTCTGCATGCAGGTAACTTTAAATAGGTAAACAGGTTACATCTGTCACAGATAGGACAACATAACTTGAGTACTTCAAACCATTTGGGCACAGGAGGATAATATGCTGATAAATTTATCAACTGCAAAGCCTTTGAGATTTCAGAGAGATAGATTGGAGAATGAATATTTAATACAGCACACAGTGATTTAAAATATGAATTCATTTAATAATCTAAGTATATGGGCAGATCCAGCTTTGAGTTTTTTTTTATCATACCAGTAAATTGGTTAATGATCATTTTTTTAAAACTATAGGTTGTAAAAACATTTAAAAAAAAGATTTATAAAGTCTAGGAAATCACTATACCCAAATTAGAGTATGGAATAATAATTAAAAATCTTATAATAAAATTAGCATAAGTATATTGCAAAGAGGACAGTAAAAATATACCAAGGGCATTCATGGATTTGAAAGTATCAGTTATTACAAAACATTAAAATATTTGAACTTTTTACTCCATTTCATATTCATATTTAAGTGGAGACCTTAAGAAGATAGTAATTAGAGACAACTACCTCCAGGAATGTTTACAGTTATCAAAAAGTAGTAAACAATCAGACAATCTGTGTAGGAGACAATAAAGGAATGAGAGATGTAGTAACTTATTCTCTGTAGCTGACACATGGAATGACATTTCTAATTATAATAAAGTAAGCACTACTTTAGAATTTTTTAAGAATGTCTTCTTCACTGAAATGACTGTTCTGGTACATTTGCAAGCTAGAAGGGCATTATTACCCATGCCTAAAATATCTGTATGTATGTACGTGTATATAAAATGTGTAAATATAAATAAGCTGTTTAATCATCTAGCTATGTTACATATACAAGGATGCATTCATATTTTTATTTATGTTTTATTTTTAGGTGTAATGGTATTCTTTAAACTAATATTGCAGGCATCTTGTATTGTCGTGATTGATCAGCAAAATCTCTGTTTGTAACAAAATATCACATTTGCTCTCAGTTGCAATTTACACTGTTTCACTGTACAACTGTTACATTATATCAAAAATAGCTATGTATGCCTAGATAAGCCATTGTTTTGGAGGTGAATAGGGTGTCTGATAGAGTGATGTTTATGAAGCTGGAAATTGATGGTGTAATTATTAATGTTGTTAGTGCATATGCTCCACAAGTTGGGTGTGCAATGGATGAGAAAGGAAAATTTTGGAGTGAATTGGATGAAGTGGTGATGACTGTACCCAAGGGTGAGAGAGTGGTGATTTGAGCAGATTTAAATGGGCATGTTGGTGAAGGGAACAGTGGGGATGAGGAAGTGATGGGTAGGTATGGAGTTAAACAAAGGAATGCAGAAGGTCAGATTGTAGTGGATTTTGCGAAAAGGATGGATATGGCTGTGGTGAATACGTATTTTAACAAGAGGGAGGAGCATAGGGTGTCATACAAGTGTGGAGGAAGATGCACACAGGTGGATTATATCTTATGTAGGAGGGCCAGATTGAAGAAGATTGGAGACTGTAAAGTGGTGGCCAGAGAAAGTGTAGTTAGGCAGCATAGGATGGTGGTTTGTAGGATGACGTTGGTGATCAAGAAGAAGAGAAAGAGTGTGAGGACAGCACCAAGGATCAAATGGTGGAAATTGAGAAAGGGTAATTGTGAGGTGGAGTTCAGGGATGAGTTAAGACAGGCACTGGGTGGCTGTGAAGAGTTACCAAATAGCTGGGAGATGGCTAGAAAGGTGCTTGGAATCACATCGGGACAGAGGAAGGACGACAAGGAGACATGGTGGTGGAATGAGGAAGTACAGAAGAGTATACAGGCAAAGAGGTTGGCAAAGAAGAAGTGGGATTGTCAGAGAGATGAAGAAAGTAGACAGGAGTATAAGGAGATGAGGTGCATGGCAAAGAGAGAGGTGGCGAAGACTAAGGATAAGGCATATGAAGAGTTGTATGAAAGGTTGGACACTAAGAAGGGAGAAAAGGACCTGTACCGATTGGCTAGACAGAGGGACAGAGCTAGGAAAGATGTGCAGCAGGTAAAGGTGATAAAGGATAATGAGGGAAACATACTCAAAAGTGAGGAGAGTGTGTTGAGGACATGGAAAGAGTACTTTGAGGGGTTGATGAATGAAGAGAATGAGAGGGAGAGAAGGTTGGATGATGTAGGGATAGTGAATCATTAAGTACAATGGATTAGCAAGGAGGAAGTAAGGATAGCTCTGAAGAGAATGAAGAATGGAAAGGATGCTGGCCCAGATGACATACCTGTGGAAGCATGGAGGTGTTTAGGTGAAATGGCAGTGGAGTTTTTAACCAGATTGTTTAATGAAATCTTGAAAAGTGAGAGGATGCCTGAGGAATGGAGAAAAAGTGTTTTGGTACCAATTTTTAAGAATAAGAGTGATGTGCAGAGCTGTAGTAACTACAGAGGGATTAAATTGATCAGTCACAGCATGGAGTTATGGGAAACAGTAGTGGAAGCTAGGTTAAGAAGGGGCGTGATGATTAGTGAACAGCAGTATGGTTTCATGCCGGGAAAGAGCACTACAGATGCGATGTTTGCTCTGAGAGTGTTGATGGAGAAGTACAGAGAATGCCAGAAGGAGTTGCATTATGTTTTTGTAGACTTGGAGAAAGCATATGACAGGATGCCTAGAGAGGAGTTGTGGTATTGTATGAGGAAGTCAGGAGTGTCATAGAAGTATGTAAGAGTGGTACAGGATATGTACGAGGGTAGTGTGACAGCGGTGAGGTCTGCGGTGGGAGTGATGGATGCGTTTAAGGTGGAGATGGGTTTACATCAAGGATCAGCTCTAAGCCCTTTCTTATTTGCAATGGTGATGGACAGGTTGACAGACGAGATCAGACAGGAGTCCCCATGGACTATGATGTTTGCAGATGACATTGTGATCTGTAGTGAGAGTAGGGAACAGGTGGAGGAGACCCTGGAGAGATGGAGATATGGTCTAGAGAGAAGAGGAATGAAGGTCAGCAGGACTAAGACAGAATATATGTGTGTGAATGAGAGGGAGGATAGAGGAATGGTGAGGATGCAAGGAGTAGAGGTGGCGAAGGTGGATGAGTTTAAATACTTGGGGTCAATAGTTCAGAGTAACGGTGAGTGTGGAAGAGAGGTGAAGAAGAGAATACAGGCAGGATGGAGTGGGTAGAGAAAAGTGTCAGGAGTGATTTGTGACAGACGAGTACCTGTAAGAGTGAAAGGGAAGGTCTACAAGAGGGTAGCGAGACCAGCTATGTTATATGGGTTGGAGACAGTGGCATTGACAAAAAGGCAGGAGTTTGAGCTGGATGTGGCAGAGTTAAAGATGTTCAGATTTGCACTGGGTGTGACGAGGGTGGACAGGATTAGGAATAAGTATATTAGAGGGTCAGCCCAGGTTGGAAGGTTTGGAGACAAAGCCAGAGAAGCAAGATTACGTTGGTTTGGACATGTGCTGAGAAGGGATGCAGAGTATATTGGGAAAAAGATGCTAAGGATGAAGCTACCAGGTAACAGGAAAAGAGGAAGGCCTGAGATAAAGTTTATGGATGTAGTGAGAGAGGACATGCAGGTGGTTGGTGTGACAGAGCAAGATGCAGAAGACAGGAAGAAATGGAAACAGGTGAGCCACTGTGGCGACCCCTAATGGGAACAGCCGAAAGCAGATGATGATGATGATGCCTAGATAAGCCATTAGTTGCAAAATAGTCAAATACACAAAACCATGTCTTCACATGAGACCTGTGTGTCTACTTTCTTGTTTATTTTTTTAAATAAATGAAATCACAATTTCACATAGAATGTGTATGTCTGTTTCCTTATTTATGTACAGTATATATGTATGCATGAATATCAGTTAAAATTGTACTGGCTAGTTCTACAGTAAACTCTTAGTTAACTGGCACCCATGGGGATTGGTAGATGCTGGATAACTGTAGTTTCTGGTTGCGTGAGAGTTACTATTCAAATTAGGTTTGACTAATACTGCACCCTATACTATTTGTTTGGTTTGACTTGTTCTCAGGTTGGGGAGAGACTGTATTCCTATCTTCCTTTTAAAAACACTTAAAACTCTAAAAATGCAAGGTATATTTCTGCAGGGGGGGGGGGAGAAAGTGCAACACATGAAAATTGTACTGTATTTCTCCAGTATTTGTTTTGCCCGTTTCTTGAGAGTGCTGGTTGCTTGAGTTCCAGTTAACTGAGAGTTTACTTTAATTAGAAAAAAAATGACTGCCTAGTCAATATGAATATACATGCAAAAAAAAATAATAATTTCTTGTGATTTTGTGATACTTCAGTTATAACTGAAGGCATACATCTCAACCTGTAAGTATAGAGACACAATATTGAATGAAATGCTTTAATTGACTAAAGTAGTTACCCAAGTTCAAGATAAGAGAGTAGTGAATGGTACCTTTACTCAAAAGTGTTAACAAGAACAATAAGGTACAAAGCAGAAGACATAATCCATATGGCTCTGAGATGATTGGGTACTCCCCATCAAATACCATGTACCATTTCTCTTCCAGCTATCACTAAAGAAGAGGTCCTCACCGCACTTTCCACATCTAAAACCACTGCGTCAATGGGCCCTGATAATATCCATGGACGCATCCTAAACAGCTTCAAACATGACCTGTAGTGCCCACTAGAATCTCTGTTCAACCACAGCCTCCAGACAGCTTTGTCCCTATGAAATTGAAGTCTGCAACTGTTACCCTACTACACAAAGTTGGACCATCAGCTGATCCAGGGAACTACAGACCCATAAGTTTGTCTAATCTTACATGCAAAGTCATGGAAAGAATTATCACGGACCTGATAAAGACATAGGAAATATAAAAAAAAAATAAAAATAAAAAATGGACACATCCCTGTTTGGTTTTGTCAATGACAGGTAATGCTTACTAAACCTGGTGAACTTCTTTGGGAAGGTCACTAGAACCATGGATGAGGGCAAAATATTTTATTTATTTAAAATGTATTTACCGGGAAAATCCTAGTTGGAATAAGCCAATTTTCACCAGAGGCCTGGGGAAAAAAGCTCCAGATGCATGTCTTTCTAACATGGGAGGAAACCAGACCACCCAGAGGAAACCCACATGAATGCAGGGAGGACATGCAGACTCCACACACAAGGCACCCCAGACAAGAATAACCCTGGAGGGAAATTGGCTAGGCTTAAAAGGTAAATAAGGACAGTTAGGCTAGCACTTACCTATGAAGATCTAATAATTCATTAGTATGTCATTTAGGTTGGCATAATGGATAAGATATTTGCCTTATAGGCACAATGTGCAGGGTTTGATTCTTACATGGGTTAATTAGTTAAGCTTAAAATGGCCCACAAAGGCAGTTAGCCTAGTACTAATCTATGAACCTATGTGCCATGGTGGTGAGAACATTTTTCTACACCTTTGCGGAGGCTCTCAATAAAAATCTCAGTAAAAATATACCCAAACAGCAGAGACCTCCAAGGCAGAAATGCACTCGACCACCACAACACAACACTAATCACGAGACACATAACTCTCCTAAACAGTGTGCCACTCAACCAAAGCTGCTAAGGCAAAACAGCATGCCCAGCACACTAGTCATAGGTGACTTGATAGTGAGGCACACTGATGTCCCACTCACTAGGTTGAATAAGGAGAAAGTAACAGTCAGCTGCCTGTCAGGTGCCAAGATCTGCCATATAACAGATGCACCCAGGTCCCTCAACAACAGGTAGAAATATGACTCTGTCATTGTACATGTGAGTGTGAATGACCTGAGCTGTACCTCCCTGGACTACATGAAAAGAGACATGGAGGAGCTCTCGGATTATGTAGCCCAGATGGGTATGACCCTAGCCCTGAGCAGCATCCTACCATCACCCAGAATGATACCACAGTACAAACAGAAAATTACTGATTTCAACAATTGGCTAAGTTTCTGGTGTCATTCTAAGGGGATCCAGTATCTGTCTGCCTGGGATGACATGATTGACAGACCTTGATGCTTTGCCAGAGATGGCCTGCATCTGTCACACCTGGGCTTCTGGATACTTGCCAAGGCTCTTGCCACCCCTATAGTGCCTTTTTTAGGTGGTGTTCCAAAGAACAAATTACCACCATAACAGCTACAAACAAATGCAATCTGAGGGTCGAGTCTATATTAGATCAGCGAATGCTTAAACAAGTGAATGCTGATTGATCAACCTTATTTTAGCGAATGTTAAAAATATCGAAGCAACAGAAACTCAAATTTTTTCCTAGGGGAAAGAATTTGGTTGTCCGTTTCTGTTGCTTTGATATTTTCAGTGCTGTGGTGGAAAGTTACAGGTCAGATTCAGGTAAGTGTGCGATTGTGTGGATGTGAGTGTTAGGGTGGGTTAGGTGAGTTAGGGTTAGGGCTCGAGTTAGGTATGTGTGCGATTGTGTGGACGTGAGGGTTAGGGTGGGTTTAGGTGAGTTAGGGTTAGGAAGCAGGTGAGGTGAGTGTGCGATAGTGACGGACCTTAGGGTTAGGGTTTGGGTTAAGGTAAGTGGATAGTTAATGGTGTGTGCATAGTTTAGTGTAGGGTTAGGTGTCAGATTTTAGGTGTATGTGTGTGGATTTCTGTTTGTTTGGTGTGCTTGTGTTGTGTGTATGTGTTTTGGATCAGCAATTTTTTTCCCTAGGAAAAAAAGTGCTTATCTGACAGTTCAAGATTGTAAGCTTTCGCTTACATAAGGTCGATCAATCAGCGTTTGCTTTTTTAAGCATTCACTGATCTAATATAGACCCTGAAGGTCATGCTGCTCAGTGCTAGAAGTCTAAATCTCAAAATGCACTCACTCAAAGAACTCCTTAAAATGGAGAACACTGACATTTGTGCTGCAACAGAGACCTGGTTCAAGGCAGCAAAAAGCACCCCTGCACTACCAGGCTATAACTCATTCCACACCTTTCGGCCCCAGAACTTAGACCGAAGCTCCAATGGTGGTGGTGTTTCCATATTCATAAAGGATGCGCACACCTTCAAACTGGTAGCCCAACATAACACATCAGAGATACTTCAGGTGCAGCTAACATTGGGTAAGACAGTGATTCAGGTCGTAGCCTGCTATAGGTCCCCAACCATGTCCCAAGACTCATACACTCCACATTCCTAAGCACTCTTGGAGAATATTAGGATCCAACCTAACACTCTCATACTGAGTGACTTCAACTACCCCTCCATTAACTGTGAAAACTACTCATGTACTAATACACTTGCCCAACATTTCATGGAATTCATTAATTTCAGTGCCCTAGACCAGCTTGTTCTTACCTCAGAAGAGGTAGCAACATCCTTGACCTGGTCATTTCTAACATGGGTGACTATTGCTCTACACCAATAGTCAACTCCTCCTTGGTTAGATCCAACCACAAACTAATCACCTTGGAAATCCATATCATTCCCACCCCCACCCTGCAAAGGTAACCACCATGAAAAACTTCTTCAAAGCTAACTTTGGACTCCTAAGAACAGAGGTGGCTAACAACAAGGCACCCTTGCAAATGGAAAAAAGTTGCATGATCGCCAAATCATACAGCAATGCATTGTACAAACACATACACAAATGCATGGATTTCACCATAACCAATAGAACCAAGACACTCTCCTCCAAAAAAAGGAAGCCAATCTGGTGGTCTCCTGCCATAAACAAACACTACAACAGAATGAGGAAACTGATGCAGAATAAGGTGAAGTCCCAAGACTGGAAAAACTCCCTTATCAACCTCAACAAAAAGTTGAGATCCCTCATCAAATCCTCTAAAACTAGCTATGAAATCAAAATTGCAGCAGATAGTAAAGACAACCACAAGTAAAGACAACCACAAGGCCTTCTATAGTTATGTAAAGAACCTCCATGGCAATACCCAGATTTGATCTCAGCTACTGCACAATGGTATCTCCTATACCGACCCAACAGATATTGCCAATATACTGGCAGACAGATTCAGTGTTAACATTACCCATCTCTCCTCCACCAAAGGACCAATCACAATACCAGTAGATTGCCAGGCACCCAGTATTACTGCTACACAGGCCAGGAATACAGCTTCTGTGGGACCTGACAATATCCCTGGCTGTGTTCTACATGAACTACAGAGTGAACTGGCACCTCACCTGTGTGCCTTGTTCAATCACAGCCTCACCCCAGGCTTTGTCCCTACCAAATGGTGCATTGCTATAGTCATCCCTCTCCACAAAGGAGGAGCAACTACAGACCCTGGGAACTATCGCCCCATTAGCATAACAAGTCTGACATGCAAAGCTATGGAACACATCATCATGGACCTAATAAACAAGGATATAGGAAATCTCCAAACTCTGGGTCCCACACAGTTTGGTTTTGTGAAGGGAAGATCATGCTTGCTCAACTTGTTGGACTTACTTGAATCAGTTACCAGAGCTGTAGATGAAGGCAAGGTGGTTCATACAGCCTACCTTGATCAGGCCAAGGCCTTTGATACCATTCCCCACTCCAGAATTATAGAAAAACTCACTAAGCTAGGCATCAATCCCTATATCATTAGGTGGGTTGCAAACTGGCTCACAGATAGAAGCCATAGTGTGAAAGTAGTGGACTCCAAGTCAGACTGCTGACTGACAAAGTTCGCAGACAATTGCAAGTTGGGAGCCATTATTAACTCCCCAAGTGATATTGACATCCTACAGAAAGGCCTCACTGAGACCAACGTCTGGTGTCACAACCATGGTCTTAAGTTCAATGCCAAAAAATGTGCTGTCATCCCCTTTGGGAAAAACCCATTTCCCATTAAATACCACATCGATGTTAGTCCACTGAACACAGAAGGCATTATAAGAGATCTGGGTACACAGGTTGACAGCAACTTCTCTTTTGACCACCACACTGCCACTGTGGTCAGAACATCCTTCTATGTGGCACATCGCATTACTAAGGGTTTTGCATCCAGGAAGAAAGAGGTCATTGTCTCCCTGTACTCTTCCTTCATTAGGCCAATCATTGAGTACAATGCCCCATTTGGCATGTACCTTACTAGACACCTGCAACAACTGGAGAGGCTGCAAAAGTACCTCACATAGAGGATCCTAGGCCTTAAACACTTGTCCTATATGGACAGACTCAGAAAATTCCAACTACTCTCTGTCTCATATCACCTACATAGAGGCGATCTCTGCTTGACTTACAAAGCCATGTCTGACCCTGCTCTGTTAGAAATGCTACATCTAAAGAAATCCCAATCCCTCCAGACCACATGCTCCAGAGACCTCAACCTCATTACCACAATCAACAGAATGTGCTGGAGGGACAGGTTCTTAACTCAGAGACTGCATATGCTATGGAATAGACTTCCCATACATGCCAAACAGAGCACCTCGCTGGCCCTCTTCAAAATAAATATTGACGAGTGGATGGGAAATAGAAAATTCACCCAGGGGATCACTCCAGTGGATCTACTTGACAGAGGCACTGGAAACTAAGGTCAGGTGGCATGATGCCAGGGTAATCCTATGGGCTAGGCTTGTAAAGGCTCCAGGGCCATTAGCCTAGTACACACCTATGAAACTATGAACCTATGAACATGGTGCAACTTATACGTTAGGGCAAGGCATCCAGATCTAAGTAGATCATAGCCCCACTATACTCAACTCTCATTAGACCAATAATCGAGCACAATGCATCCTCTGGCATGTACCTAACCAGGCATATGTCAACAGCTAGAGTGGCCACGCAAGTTCCTCACTAAAATAATACAGAATGTAAATAACATGTCCTATGTGGACCACATCAAAGGCCTGTCCCTGTACTGAGTCTCTTACAGACCAGTGAGAGGTGATCTATGTCTACCCTACAAGGCATTCTCCCATCCAGTCCTGATTAATCTGATACATTCAACAAACAAACAGCACTGCAATTACCTGATCTAAGGATCTAAACCTCAACAGTGATATAAGCAAAACATGTTGGAGGAACAGATATGTCTCTCAGAGATTACCCCTTCTCTGGAACACACTTCCCATTCATGCCAAACTGAGCTCTTCTCTAATCCCATTCAAATGCAATTTGGACCAATAGAAGAGAAATTATAAATTCAACCCTGGCTTGCCACCAGTGGACTTTATGGCCAGGAGCAGATTGTAGCTGGCCTAAGGCACAGGCATATACTAAAGTTGTTCTTGTCCTACAGCAATTATAATTGTAAAAATTGAGGCATGAATGGCTAGGCTTAAAAAGGTTCTTTGGCCATTAGCTAACTAACTTCTTATGATCTTAAGAATTTTTTTTTTGTTACAGTGAGTTGCAAATGCATGAAATTGCTTTCCTTTAGAAAGTTGTGAAACAAGAACATGTTAGAATCCAGAAATACATATAATAACCAAAATCAGTTATAGTGGAATGTAGGAAAAGGTAGAACTCTGATTAGCAATGAGCTTCTCTTTAATACACCTTAATGGGCAGATTAGTTGGGCTAAGACATGCTTGTGTGATTAAATTGTAGGTAGCTGTATGAAGTGCATCTACAGTAAATTTATGCAATGTCATACTATTTACTTTTGAGGTCATAGACATTTTCCATATGTGGCTTTGCCAGTCTAAGATTCTATCCTGTATATAAATGTTGCATTATTCTTTTAACTAGATTACCCCTCAGAGCTCAACAATATTTTGGCCATCTTGGTGTGCAAGCTCTCTACATGACAAGTTTATGGTCACAAAATTGAAAATGACAGTGGCTGGGAACAGATTAAGCTGCTTGGATGCAACTAAAATAAGACAAAATTAAATTGCTGTCTGTGGCAAGATTCCTAGACATTGTGCGTACTGCACAGCTATACCTTTGAAACCCATCATGTTAAGACACTACTAGGCTTTGAGAGCAACCACCATTATATCATATCTTCATGAAGAAGTAGATGAGCACAATGAAGAATGGTAGCTCCATGGGCCCAAATAACATCCCAGGAAGTGTTACTAGTGCTGCACAATATTCTTTTCCACTACAGAGTTTGTTCTCAAACTATGACAATGATCCAAAGTGGTTCCTATCCAAATGGAGGGTCTACTGCTTCCCTTGGCAAGTATTGAACCATTAGTGTAATCAGTAAAATGTGCAAGGTAGAAGAGGAATATTGTACTTGTTCAGATAGGCATGGGTGGCCTTTTGCATCTGGATAATAATCATTATGATATTATGACACCCATATGTCACTGGACAAGATGGTATTGTGGCATATCAATAAATACACATCAATGACAATAAAATGTCAATGAACTCAGACAGTGAAATGAGCAATGAGATTTTGTCATTACCAATATGGACCAATTTTGTACCCCACCAACTTTAATGTCTTCTATGGTCAAATAAGATCACATATTGCACCCCTTAAACTCTTAGTGCAAGAAATCTCAACAAAGCCTAAACTAATGTGTGACAAGGGCACATAAGTGGGGTCGTATTTTAAATTTTGTAATTATAATTTTAGAAAATTGATACAGTAACAGGCTTTTGCAGTAACATACATTTTCTGAAGGATATGAAGTCAGGAATTCAAATGTATATCATTAATTAGTGACTTCAACCCTAAGTAATTTCTCAGAAAACCACAAATGTTATGAAGAGCAAATCAAAAATGTAAATCAAAGATCTGGACATTCTGCAAAAATCTAGACAGTTGAGAAATATGTGGCAATTCATTCACATTCTGCATAAGACTGAAGTCTGACTCAACTTTGAATACATCAGTATTGAGAAATTATGCAAAGGTTTACCTACTAAAACTGAGTGATGACCTGGCTAATTTCAAAAGCTCCTTCCATCTCGGGATCCCCAGCATACCTCTCAAGTGTCTAGACATTAGCAGGATACCCAGATTTTTGCCTCATAGTTTTGGTCTGTTCCACACAAAATTTGTGGTTTTCTGACAGATCAGTGAAGACTGAATTCACTAAATGAAACACATTTGAGTTTCAGACTTCGTGTTATTCAGAAAATGTATTCTAATGCAAACCTTTTAGTCTAGCAACTTTCTAACTTTATAAGAGTAACATTTAAAATGTATACCTATTTTTGGTCCTTTGATCCCCCCCACTCCATGCTTTGTACAAATTTGTTATTCTAAGATGTTGAGAGGTATGAACCCCACTGCTTATGTGACATCCTTAACTGGCAGATTCTAAGCACATGTAAATAGTTGCATAGATGCAACTATCTCCCTCAGAAATTATTACAATGCCAAATTCAAAAAAAACCCCTTGTAGCAGAACCCTAATATAAACAGGGGCTATTATAAAATAAATAAAAAAAAAACTTACTGCACACAAAACAAAAAAAAAATAACTGTCAACATAAAAACATGCTTTCCTTAAACTGAACAAGGAACTCCAGACCCCAATGAAATCAAAAAGCCAAATATGAGATAAAAGCAACCACCCAGTTGAAGGACAACAGAGGGCATTCTTTAACTATGTTCGAAACCTCAGAAACAATGCCCAGCACTGTGTAGACTGAATAGCAAATTATATTTATTTATTTATTTTATTTTACATTTGGTTACCGAGATAGTCCGACTGGATAATTGTCCATTTTCAGTGGAGGCCCGGGGAGAAAAGCTTCAAATAGACAAACTTACATAGATTACACAAGAAGTTAGATAACATTACAAAATATAAAACAAAGTGATTATGTACAATGGTTTAGTAGTGTTCCCTAGTAGGGACTCACAATTCTCATGGACAGACACAATTAAAAGCAAGAGACTTCAGATTGGATATAGAGCTTGGTGATACAGTTGCAAGTTATGATATTTACAGATTATGCTTTCAGTTTATAACTTAATCAGGGTTGGTATATGGGCAAAGCCAGTTCACTTTGAGATATTCTTTGAGGTTTTTTTTTAAGAGACTTTTGGAGGATTGTAGGGTTATATAGTTTGGCAATGAATTCCAGGTTTTGCCAACAAAGTTGGCAAACAGGGATTCACCTGCAGAGTTATTAGCTTTGTGGGTCTGGACCAGTTGTTTGTTGGCTGACTGTAGGGATCTCAGGTTGCTATATGTCTTAATAATATTTATAAGTGAGGGGGTATCCTCAGGGTGGTACAGAATTTTGCGCTCTATTAAGAGCTGATTGAATTTAATTAAGCTGGATAGTTCTAGCCACTCTAGTTGTTTCAGGTTCTGGCAGTGGTGGGTTCTATAGGTGGAGCCAGTGGCAAATCTGGCAATATGGTTGTAGCTATGGGACAGGTTACCTGGTTCAAATTTGTTGAGGTTTGCGAGTACAGGCAAGGTATATAAAAGAGCAGATAGAAGGTGTGACCAGGCAATTGCAGTCCTAGCCAGTGGGGTTAAAAATGTCTTGTTTCTATACAGTGATCTGAGCTTCTTATTGATGGTCTGTATGAATGTGTTGACCTGTAGGCCAAATTTGAGATTATTATCAATGATAACCCCTAGAAGTTTGGTGTGTCGATCTGGGGAGATAGCGGTACCATTGTTAGATGTGACAGAGAATGAAAGTGTGGCAGATCTACTAGTGGGGGTGAAGAGTAGAAGTTTAGTTTTATTGGGGTTCAGCAGTAGGTGTTCGTTGGTGAGCCAGTTCCAATAGTGTTAAATTTATTTTGGGTTAGGATTTGCAGTTTGGATGGGGAGGTGGCTGAGCAGATCAGAGTGGACTCATCTGCTTATTGAATACAAGTAGCTTTAGGGATAGCAGTGTGAAGATTGTTGATAAAAATAGAGAAGAGTAGTGGACATAGTATGGAGCCTTGTGGGACACCAAGTGTGAGAGGTAGCTGGCTGGAGAGTTTGCCCTGCCATAATACTGCCTGTTGTCTACCAGTCAGGTAGGACTGGAACCACTGGATTGCGTGCTTACTGAGGGAAATAGATTTTAGAGAAAGAATGAGAAGTTCATGGTTGACCATGTCAAAGGCTTTTGATAGGTCAAGAAAGAGGGCAGAGGATAGCCTGTTGTCATTCCTGTTTTGGTTTATGGCATTAGTAAAGGAAAGGAGGGCTGAGGTGGTGCTGTGGTATGGCCTGAAACCATGCTGGGAGTTGGATTGTTGGTAAGTTATTCTGTGTAAGGTATTGCATTATTTGCTTGTGTACACATTTCTCCATTATTTTGGCTAGTGGGGAAAGAATGGCAATGGGTCTATAGTTGGATATGTCTGTAGAACTGCCACCTTTATGGAGTGGGATGACGTGGAATATTTTTCAGAGGGAGGGGATAGTGCTTTCAGATAAGGTTCTGTTGATAAGGATAGATATGGGATATGCAATGGCATCTGCAGCTATTTCTAGGTACTCTGCAGGGAGGAGGTCAGCAGCGAGGGTGGTAGATTTTAGTTTTTTTATAAATGTTTTGATAAAACTAGTGGATATAAGTTGGAAACTAAATTGAGGGCGATTAGTGGGTAGATTAGGGGTGTGGTTTAAGTTTGTGGGGGTTAGTTAATTTGCTAGGGATTGTTTTGTTTCAGTGAAAAAGTGCCAGTTATTGTCTCTGGGGAACTATGGGTGTGGTTAGCTGGGGTTGGGGTGGTAGAATGACCTGGATGAAGTAATTGATTTAAGCCTGCCCAGAACTTTTGAGGATTGTTTTGGTGTTTTTGTGGGAGGTTTTGCTAGAACCTTTTTTCATCTAGTAAAATAGATTTTTTTGTATCAATCCTGAGTTGACGATATTTTAGATGATCAAGGGGGCTTTAGTTGTTCTCCAGCTGGCCCAGGCTCTGTTTCTAGTTTTGATTTTTCCTTTGGTCTCTTTTGTGAGCCATGGTGCTGTATTGGATCTAGTTTTTATTGTACGTGCTGCAGCATGGGAATCAAGGATACTTAGGAATTTAGTGTTAAAGTGAGCTATAGCCTCTTCTAATGTTAGATTTTTTAATTTTGACCAGTCAACTGCTTTTAGTTCATTTAGGAATATAGCAGTGTCAAAGTTTTCCTGTTTCTAAGTGTTTTATATTTGGTCTGGTGAGAGTTTCCTGCCTTATGTTTTATGATATAGGTTAGTAAATGATCACTAAGGTCATGAGGGAGAGTGCCAGCAGTGTACAGTTGGGGTTGGTTATTAACTAGGATCCAGTCTAGGATACTTTCCCTGTTGGTTTGTTTGTTTATCCTAATGGGAGAGGTTATGGTCTGTTTAAACCCAGATAAGTTTATAGGGGTGAAGGGGGGGGGTTCGGAGGAGCAGTGGTGCCAGTCAGTATTGAAGTCAAGAACTATGGTTTCTTGGGGATAGGTAGTGGATAACCAGTATAGGATAGGATATCCTCTAGGGTATTCAAGTTGTTGCCTGGCAGAATGTAAGCACAGATGATGTTCATGCATTTGTTCTGGTTAATCTGTAGTTTGGTTATGAGGAGTTCTGCATTATTGAATTGGGGTGGTTGAATGGTGTTTCTAATAACATTTAGAGTATTTTTGTAAAGGACTGCTATCCCACCTCCTTTCCTTGTAGCACAGTCTAACCAGTGAATATTGTATCCTGGAGGTAGTATCTCATTGTCAGTAGTACTGGGTTTTAGCCAGTTTTCCGTAAGACACATAATGTCTGGGAAGGGGGTTGCTAGGAGGGCGTGTAGGTTGGGAATCTTATTGTTAATACTTCTAATATTTAGGTGAAATGCTAGGAGGGAACTAGTGGGAGTAGAAAGGGGTCGCTTAACTGTGGGGGTTGTGGTAGGGGAGTGAAGGTTAATGGGTGTGGGTGGGCCAGGGTTGGGATGGATGTTCCCATGTGTTATAAGGTTATAGTGACAGGATACTCTAAGCTTTAGGAGTTTGTTTATAAGTTTTATGTAGTCTTTGTCTTTAGGATTATATTTTGTGGCTTTACAGGGGTGATATTTTGTTGAGGGTGGTAGACTCGGTGTGCTGGGGATGGTAGAGTGTTTAGTGTTATGTGTAAAGTTGTGGGTGGCTGTTTGACTATTTGGATAGTGAATACCACGGTCAAGTTTTTGTTCGTAGCAGTAAGATGGTAAAATAGAAAAGGTATAGGTAGTAGGGTAATTACATACTCAGACTCAGAAGCATTACAGTATAGTCTCACAGATAAGTTCTAGGCTAACTGCTGTTGTAGGCCATTTTAAGCCTAGCCAATTTACCTTTCAACATGTGAGAATCAAACACTGTACCTTGTGTCTGTGAAGTAAACACCCTGACCACCTCTTTAACCATAAGTACTTTTGACAGGTATGAACGTGTGAATCTTTGTTGCCTGAGGACTATTGCCTGATAGACAGCACATTTATTCACACAAGTCTCTGTTGTCACATTTGAAAGTCATTGCCGTGAAATACAATCAACTTTTACTTACTTACATTAGCAAGTAATTGATTTAAGCCTGCCCAGAACTTTTGAGGATTGTTTTGGTGTTTTTGTGGGAGATTTTGGTAGAACTTTTTTTTATCTAGTAAAATAGATTTTTTTGTATCATTCCTGAGTTGACGATATTTTAGATGATCAAGGGGGCTTTAGTTGTTCTCCAGCTGGCCCAGGCTCTGTTTGTAGTTTTTATTTTAGATTTGGTATCTTTTGTGAGCCATGGTGCTGTGGGATGTGCCACTCATTTGTATTATTACCCAATTCTGGTTAAACACTCCAGGTTCAAGACTTCCCCTATAAATCCAGAAGTAGATACAGGTTTATTTCACAGCTGACTCTGTCTGATGCCAGGAGTACAAAACCTTTACATGGGTAGATAAAGGCTGTGAGCGTTGCCTGGCATCAGTGTTACTATATGTATGTGCATAGGATAAAGGTTTTAGACCCTTAGGTGGTGATTGAGTGTGCTATGCATTGCCTGTTAGATAATGCAAGGGCATATTGAGCATGCCTATTTCTGCCTATACCCAGACCAGTTGCTGGATCCCCCTCTAACTCCTCACCTGGATGTGGGTGTGGTGACCTTGCCATTGGTGGTGGGATGTGTGCCCCTTCCCTTTGTTGATCCTGCTGATTCTGTTTTCTCAGGATGATGTTGTGAAGCATGACACACACTGTGAAAATGTCTGTATATGTACATGAGTTGTAGCACAGGGCTCCCCCAGATGTATCTAAGCATTGGAACCATGACATTAGCAGCCCAAACACATTTTCTGTGTCAGCATGTGCCTCATTGTGGTTCTCTTCTGCAGGTATGTATGCATTTCTGATGGGCATCATGAGCCATGATGCCAATGCATAATTTGCATCCCCAGTAAATGACCCTGTGGGATATCACCCTTACTGAACATCTGATATAACTGGGAGTTGTGCCATATATGAGAGTCATGGTAATGGCCTGGGTTACCAGCACACACATTCAAGATGATTCCCTTAGCATTACATACAACTTGGCAGTTGATGAAGTGGAAGCCTTGCTTTTTATGTAGACCCTGCCCTGTTCCCTGGGTGGTGTCTTGATTTCTACATGTGTACAATCTATTGCACCTGGTACTTCAGGGTAGTGTGGTACAGGGTAGAAGTCTTGCATTTTTGCAGCCCTGTCCTGAGGAGTACTGGGCAATCATATGTGTTCACTGGCATGTTTGAGCATAATATTCAGAAATGGATGAAGTATCTTTTATGCTGATGCCTGTGAAACCCCCAACATGTCCCCTGTTGGTCTCTGAAAAGTTCCTGTAGCTAAGATTGTAAGGGCTACACATGCCTTTGTCTCCACTGGTATTGGTTCCCCTCGGTTTGCCTTGGGTCTGACCTTTGGAGGACAGAGGTTGCAGAGTTCCTGTAGTGTGTCTCCATCTACAGTGCAGCACTCTACAATTTCCACACCATGCAGATTGTGATAAGTTAAATGGGGTCCAAAAACTTTTCTCCTTCTTGGCCTTGGTCTAGTATCAGCAGCAGCAATGTAGACTTCAGCCTGTTGCACATACACATCAACAGCAGCCCCTAACATTCTTTCTGTGTAGACTTCTTTCTGTGACTTATTCCAATAAGTTTTGGAATTCTACATGGTTGCTTTATAAATTGTTGGATTGTTCCTCCATCTTGGACTGGTTGATTAGCATGCCACAATATTTACTGTGCTGAATCTAGATACTTACTGAATCTAAAACAGTGTGCTATCATGTGCACATCATGCCGAGACGTGCACATGGTCTTAGCAGAGTATGTAGGGTTTATTAAAACCAGCGTGATAGCTAAAAAATATAAGAAATGGAAATGAGGTCATACTATAACTATAACTATGCAGGCTAGAAGAGCATTATTGCTCATGCATGAAATAGTTGTATATATGTACTTATGTAAAAATGTTTAAGTATAAATATAAATAAGCGGTTTAATAGAGTGGCTATGTTAACTATAGAAGGATGTTTTCATTTTTATGTATTTTTTATTTGCATGTGCAATGGTGTTCTTTAAACTAATGAGTGTGTATTGCAGACGTCTTGCATTGTTGCCTACATATAAATAAATAAACAAATAAAATAAAATAAAATCAAAAAATCAAATAAATAAAACTATGATTTCAAATGGAACCTGTTTGTCTGCTTCCTTATTTATTTATTTTGTAATATAAATGAAACTACAATTTGACATGGAATGTGTGTGTCTGCAAACTTATTTATGTATGCATGTATACAGTAATACTGGCTAGTTTTAAGGGAAAAATGACTGCCTAGTGCAAAGGAATATGCATGCAATAAAAGCAATTACTTTATTGGGATTTCATGATGTTTCAGATATAACTGAACACATACCTCTCAACCTCATAATATAGAGAGAGAAGCCATGACAGAACATTTAATTGGCTAAAGCAGCTACCAAAGTCCAAGACAAAAGAGTAGAGGACAGTAACTTTACTCAAAACTGTTGCACAAGAACAATAAGGTGCAAGTTGAAGACAGAGTCCATATGACTTGAGAATGACTAGTTACTCTCCAGGAAATACCCTCTACAATTTATCCACAACTATTACTAAAGAATGGGTCCTCACTGGATTCTCCAGAATTAAACACACTACAGCAACGGGCCCTGGTAATATCCAGGAATGACTCCTAAATAGTTTGAAACATGACATGTCAGGGCCACAAGAATCTCTGTTCAGCCACAGCCTCCAGATAGGCTTCATCCCTAGGGAATGGAGGACTGCAGTGGTCATCCCTGTACATAAATGTGGACCATCACCAGACCCAGGGAACTACAGACTCATAAGTTATGCTATTCTTACATGCAAGGCCATTGAAAGAATTATCATGGATCTAATAAATAAAGACATAGTAAATCTTCAAATACTGGACCCATCCCAGTTTGGTTTCATCAAGGATAGGTCAAACCTACTAAACCCAGTGAACTACTTTGAGAAGGCCAATTGAGCCACAGATTATAGGCAAAATAGTGCATACTGCATACCTCAACCTGCCATAGGCATTTGACACAATACTTCACTTGGGTATTAGATACAAACTCACAATTTTAGATATAAATATCTGTGTGTAACCTGAAGGACTGTCAAATGGCTCATGGATAGGACATATGAACTTGGGGGGGGGGGGACATCCACCTCCACCAATAGGTCTCTTACTAGTAGCATTCCAGGGTCTCAGTACTGGGGCCTCTTCTATTTGGAATATACTTCTTTGAAGTCATAGCAAATTTAGCTGACCAGATCTGCTGATGACTGCAATATGGGTGCAGTGACTGATTCCTCCAAAGATGTAGATATCCTTGTGGAGGGTCTTAGAGTCAAATAACTGGTTCCAGAACCATAGCCTAAAACACAATGAAAAAAAATGCATATTTGTACGCTATGTAAAGATAACCACCCCATGCAAATTACATCATTGATAACACTCTGCTAAGAGTAACCAAGTGGTAAGGGACCTGATGACTCAGGTTGTCAGTAACCTGAACTTAATCAACATGTGTCCATGGTAGTGATAAAATCCTTCTATGTGGTGCAAGTTATAAGTTATGACAAGGCATCCAGATCTGAGAAGGTCATAGTCACCACTATGCTTAGATGTCATTAGACCGATAAACTGATAATCGAGTACAACGCACTCTTCAGCATGTACCTGACCAGGTATTTGCAACAACAATAGCAGCCACAGAGATTCCTCATTAAAAGAATACAGGGTTTAAATAACATGTCTTATGTGAACCACCTCAAATTCTTGTCCTTGTATTCAGTCTCCCACAAACTACTAAGTGATGATCTATATGATCACCTACAAGGCATTCTGTGATCCAGCCGTAATGAATCTGCTACACATTCACAAAGCAAACAGCACAAGAATTGCCTGATCTAATGATCTGAACCTCGTCTGTAACATAAACAAAA
>NC_056726.1:1814276368-1814343868 GCF_019279795.1 Protopterus annectens | reverse complement strand
ACTCAATGTCACCCAACCAAAATTAGGCATGTGTCATGAGCACTGACAAAGTGGTGACATGCTGAGGATAGTGCATAATACATATTTGTAGTTGTGAAAATGGTAATAACTAAAATCAAGCCAACTACACTACGAGTGATCTTATGACCCAGGGCCATCAGCTTGTCGGTAGCATGCCTAATGCTATGCAGGTTCACAAGTGCAACATACTGCCCTATAGCTGTAACACAGACACAGCTGGGAGCCCATACAAGGCTACACAGCAAAGTGCCAACTGAGTTTATTGCACAAATGGGGAGAAGATTAAATGATATCACATTCAGTAGGACAGATGGAAAGAGTCATGTGGAGGTAGCAAAAGAAGTGGATTTTTGGTGAGTGATTTTTATTTTTTCGTAAAGGAAGATAGAATGGAAGATAGCATGGGGATGTCTTGGACAGGAAGGAGAATCTAGGGAAGAAAGCATGGACAAAAATCAAACTTAGCACATAGACTGACAGAAGAGATATTGGCTCATAGAAAGGGTAGCAATGGATAGATGCAGCCTGACAGAGGTTGGAAGACTGGTAATGGGAAGGTCTGAACTGTAAATAAGTGATAGTGAGTGACACAGAAGGGTAGAGAACAGAAGGATTTGGGATAGGGTGGTTTAAGGAAACCCCATCTGACTGGCTCAGAAAGAGAGCTACTTAGCAGTCAGTTATCTCAGTATCTGTCCTCATGGGCAAGTTCTTCCTCTGATGGCCTGATAGTTAGGCACAGCCATTTGCATGGTGTTCCAAGGAGCCAATGCAGACATCCAGGGTCTGCTCTACAAGTGGTGATGGAGGCCCCCAACATGTTCTTTAGGTCACCGTCATGAAATAAGCCTTATCCTGCATAAAGAGGTATAGCAATCTTGGAGTTGGAATATATAAGTTCAGGAGGTGTAAGCCCCCCATGGGGGGGGGGGGTGCTGCAATAAGAAGTTTAAAGAAAACAGCAATTTTTGAGATATGCTCTTCTCTTGTGTTTTCACTCTTTTTTTGGTGGGGGGGGGGCTTTCTGACACTCTGCATTTTAAGTACCAACATTACAGTAGGGATCCACAGCATAGTCCTGAAAGAGAGGAAATTACATCTAGTGTTTCTAGGTACACTGCACAGTGACAGTGCAAGAACAGACTGCTTACTATAATATGATGGCTCTGTCTACTCAACTTGTTACTGCTGATTAGCAAGGCCTAGATTGTGCCTCTTCAGGTCACTTTACTTACTGCAGCACTGCTTGTCAAGTGGAGATACCAGAGGAACCACAGATTGTCTTGGCAAGCTTATGGCAGGCTTGTACCTTATAATGGGGCACTCATACTCCTCCACAACATAGTCCTGGGGACACCTGTGCATTAGCTTAGCAGATACAAAAAGATCCTTCACTTCCTACTGTACCAGGTGGGTCATCTCCAGAGTCTATAAACTATTGAGACTAGACAGTTTGGATTTTTCAAGGTCAGACCCTACCTATTTAACCTGGTCAACTTCTTTGAGAAGATTACTGAAGCAATGAAAAGGGCAAATCAGTACACACCATACATCTAAACCTCACAGAGATATTCAAAAGCATCCCATACTCAGAGATATCCTATACAAACTCTCTCAGCTAAATGTAAATCCTTGTGTAACTCATCGGATAGCAAACTGGCTCATGAATAGAACCTAGTAAATTAGGGTGATAGTCTCCAACTCTTCCAAAAGACTTGTAACCAGTGGTGAACCCCAGGGTTCAGCCCTTTGGGTACTCTTTGGCATCTATCTCTTAGGGTGTGTGGTTGACCAAGTCTGCAGATGACTGTAAACTTGGTGCCATCATAATCTTTTTGAAGGACTCAGCAATTCTCCAAGAGTGCCATTCCAAAACAAATAGCTGGTATCAAAACCATGGACTAAAGGTATGCTCCAAGAAATGTATATTGGGCATTGGATGGCGCAGTGGTGCAGCTGAAGCATTGCACCTCACAGCAAGAGGTTCTCTGCTACAAAATGTATATATTTCAGCTATCAGAAAGTAAGCACTGCAAACAAATAAACAACAAAATATTAATATTCACTGTCACCTGTTAGAAAACAATATGTTAGTGGTAGAGCTTTGCTCCATGTCTTGAGTACTACTGACTTCCTGTTAGGCAGCTTTATGTTCCATAACCTGCAAGCTGCACTGTAATTGGTTTGTGGAGGACAATGGTTACATGATTTAGTTTCTCACTCCATGGCAGAATGGAGATGATAGTTGGGTCATCACAACAGAATGTCAAGTTGTACAAAAGAAAACTCTTGTTTGTTGGCACACTTGCACATAAAAGCTATTTAAAGCACTTTGCCTTCATAAATGTAGCACCTACTGGTTCTATAGCTCTAGAACAAAACTTCAAGGATCACATGAGGAGGTACACATACCTAATAGAGTATGGTTGGTGTAAACAGCTTGTCTGATGCTCTCAAGAAAAAAATATGTTAAATCGTAAGGGTGCTTATAAGTGTACTCCATGGCAGAGCACCTTGGTCCAAAGGTTGATAACTGCCTTTTTAGTCATATCATCAGAAGTGAAGCTATCTGCTGTCAGCAGTCAGCTCAGTACAGGTACACAACTGTCAAGTGATCTCCATTTAGTGCTGTCTTGGGTCATTCATTCCCACAGTGTAGTTTACTAAAACAGGTAAATGTCAGTCAGTGGCATATCCAGATTTCATTCCCTGACGGGGTACAGCAACTGGCTGGCAGGTGATACCATGCATACTAACCTGCTCATGTCACTTTGAAGCCTAATGTCTGATCGATAATTGCCATGCTAATCTACGAACATATGTGTATGTCAGTTTGCAAGCAGTTTCTAATTTGTTACTCTCCTTCATAGTACACTTGGCTACTTTATCCTGGCTCTCTGTGAAAATTAGTCAGAGGTTCATATTTGAGCAGTGGTCTTGGCAGTGAAGAAGTCAGATGAAAAGGGAAAGGGGAGACAGTGAATCACAAGTGCTAGTAGGCTGACTGCATATGTAGGAAGTCTGTTCAGCTAAAGTGCAGACACACAGAGGAGGCTAGCTGTTGGACAAGCACCCAACAGGCATCAATTTTGAGTGTTGTAGTCATGGATTGCATATACAACCTATGCAGGGGTCTGTTGTTTGCACTGGGGATGTCTCATTTCCCCAGTCTGTCATAAAATAGCTCACAGGTTAAGGACAGTCACAGTGTGTTCTTCAGCTGTTATAAACTTTAAAGTTAATAGACGGTAGTGTGCTGAAATGGTGGTGTATGGTACCAACTTCACCAATCAGGGTGACATACCAAATCTACTGGCTGATAAATTCAGCTCAGACGTGACACCCCACTGAACCCATTCCCAGTTCCACCAGGTAAAATCCTCTCCAGCTTACTTCCCTCAACTGTTAGTAGAGCTCAGGTGCTGGCACTGCTTGCTAAAGCCAAAACCACCACCTCTGTAGGTCCCAGAAAATCCCCAGTTGGCCTTTGAACAGCCTAAAACATGACCTATCAGGACCATGTGAGCCACCCTTCAACTACATCCTTGAAAAAGGCTATATTGCAAGTGAATGGAGGACCACAACAGTCATTTTTTTCCACAAAGGCAGACCATCACCTGACCCAGGGAACTACTTACCCATCAGTATAACAAGCCTAATATGCCAAGCTATGGAATGAATTATCAGGGAAATGATAAACAAGGACATAGACGTATTTCAGACTCTGGACCCATTCTCAATTTGGCTTTCTTAAAGGAAGGTTGTGCCTACCTAACTTGACAGACTTATTTGCAAGGGTCACCAAGGCAATTGACAAAGGTAAAACATTGCATACTGTATATCTTGACCTGACCAAGGTATTCAATACAATACCCCAATCAAGCATTGTTGACAAGCTCTTTGAGATAGGCATAAATCCCTACATAACTCATTGGATTACCAGTTGGCTCATAGTCAGGACCCAAGAAGTCAGGATTGGTGAGACTATCACCACAAAGAGATTGGTCAACAGAGGAGTGCTCTTTACTGGGCCTGCTCCTGTTTTGCATCTACTTCTCAGAAGAGAAGGCAAATAATCAAGGCCTCTGGCTCACCAACTTTGCAAATGACTGCAAATTAGGAGATTTTATAGATTCCCTCCCAAACAACAACGTCTTGCAAACAGGTTTAACACAAAAAAATGACTGATGCCAAAGTCATGGCCTAGCAGTCATGTGAACAAATGCATTATAATGTCCTTTTGGAATCTGTCAGCCCAACCTGGCCTAGCAGTCATGCAAACAAATGCATTATAATGCCCTTTTGGAATCTGTCAGCCCAACCTAATTACTCCATGAAAAAAACAAGTCTAATAGTCAACCCAGTAGTAAGGGATCTAGGAACATATTTAGACAGCAATCTGGCCATTCAACAACACATAGCTAAGACAATAAGAAAAATTATTCTATGTGGCCAAACTTATAGGTAAGGCTATGCTATCCAGGTCCAAGAAAGTTATAGTTCCACTCTAATCAGCCCTTAGCATGACTATCATTGAGTACAATGTCCCCTTTAGCATGTATCTAAGCAGGCACTTCCCCACAAATGCTTCCCACCAGGAGAATTCAGAGCATGAATACCCTGTCCTACACTGATTGCCTAAAGGCTCTGTTGTTGTATTCAGTGTCCTTCAGACTGCTGAGACAAGGATCTTTGGCTGACTTATAGAGCTTCCTCAGACTCAGCCCTTATGGATCTGTTGCACATGTGCAAAACCAACAGCATCAAAACAATATATGTAGGCATCTGAACTTCACTTGTGACATAAACGAAACATGCTGGAGATACAGATATGTACTCCAAGGGATCCTCACACTATAGAATAGGCTCCCCATTTATATATAACTGATCCTTTCCAAATGAAACCTTGACAATTGTATGGGAAATTGTATATTTACCACTGGCTTAGTCCTCGTGTCCCTTATAGACAGCAACTGTGAATACAAAAAAGTATTATCCTAACTTATACCCCCCACAAATCCTTAGTTACCCCGTACTAACATGCCCCCCATATGGACACCCATGATACTTTGAACCCAAATGGTTAGGGGTGAGCAGCCAAGCTTGTAAGGCCCCTAGTAGTCATTAACCTAGTAACAATCTATGAACTTAAATAACTTGATAGATAGTAAATTGACTCACAAGTAGAGCTCAGCACAATCAGGTGAATGGCTATATCTCTTTTAAAAGATCTGACACCAGTGGAGTTCCACAGGGCTCTCCCCAGATCTTCTTATTACTGCTACAGATGGCAATCCACTACCACTAGTAACAGAATTGAGATACCTAGGGATTTCTTTATTTATTGACACTGCAGACTAAAGAAGCAACATAACTGAGTTTTCAACCTTTGGTAAACAGCACAGTCAGCAGAGAGGGATACACTAAGACAGCCTGTACTGTGAGCAGGTTTGTGTGTGTGTGTGTGTGTGTGTGTGTGTGTGTGTGTGTGTGTGTGTGTGTGTGTGTGTGTGTGTGTGTGTGTGTGTGTGTGTGTGTGTGTGTGTGTGTGTTTGTTTCTGGCTATCTGAGCAAATGTGTGATATCTGTTGAAAGATAAAATGGGACCATATAGGGCTCAAGTCTTGGATGACACCAGCCCTCCTGTGGAAAATTATTCAGCCGTGGCTGGGTAAAATGACCATTTCGACAGGAAACACAGACCTGAAAGATGTGTGAGAAAAAAGACATTAAAGAAGAGTGGTGTATAAGAAATACACATTTGAATGGGAGAAGTGCACACCAGGAGCATGCGTGAGGATGCAGATCAGTAGATAGGAAAAACACTTTGCCACATCCTATGAACCACAACCCTATATATATTTGTGTATGCAGAGCAAAGGCTGCAGGTATGTCATGGACTGTATCCATGGTGTCATCACTGAGCATGTATTTGTGGACTCTGCCATCAATGGAGACCAGCTCCACCAGATGTTACAGGGAAAGCTAGTGCTTGGCTGATGCACATATGTAGCGTATGGGTGGGCCCTTATGTCTGGACAAAGCCCATAGCTACATGCACATGGATAAAGAAATGTCAATGGCACCTAAAGATCAGGATCACAGGGCACAGCCACACATATCTGCCACATATGATAATAATGGCTAATAACATACATGGGCTATGAGTAGGACACACATGGAAACTACAACAAGGTCACATGTTGGCAGATCAATCCTGCTACAAAGTGATGTGCCTGTACTGCAGTGGCAGGGCTACCAGAACTGATATGGTCTCAATGGCCATCCCACAAATGACAAGGCAACTATGCACTGGAATTGATGATGACAGAATTTATGGTCATTTAGAAGAAAACTCAATCATGACAATAGAACAAAAAGGTAATAAAAGAAAGTCATATGGGACAAAGGACCGTTTTATGTTAAATAAAGTCCTAACGGAGAAATGTAAAAAGGGGAAGAACCTAAGTATGGCATGGTTACACTACAGAAAAGCATCTGACAGTATCCCACATTCATGGATAAAAGAGTGTTTGAAAATATATACCATACATCCTACACTGATTGATTACATTGCAGTGACTAACTACTTTGCAGTTAAGCCATGATAAAGGACAAATTAGTAGGCAGGATCTCCCCTTGATAAAGCCAAACTGTGTGGGGTCAAGAGTTTGGAGATTGCCTATATCTTTGTTGAGCAGGTCCATGATGATGCGCTCCACAGCTTTGCATATCAGACTCGTCAGGATACTGGGGCGGTAGTTCCCAAGGTCTGTAGTTGCTCCCCCTTTGTTGAGATGGATGACTGTAGCAGTGTACCATTCATTAGGGACAAAGCCTGAGGTGAGGCTGTGATTGAACATGGCACACATGTGTGGTGCCAATTCATTTTGTAGTTCATATAGGACACAACCAGGGATATTATCAGGTCCCATGGACACTGTGTTCTTGGCTTTGGACAATGCAGCTTTTACCTGTGTCACAGAAATGGTGGGTACCAGGCTTTCTTCTGGTATTGCGATAGGGCCTTTGGGGGGGGGGGTGAAGTTGGTACTGAGTCTGTCTGCCAGTATGTTGGCTATATCTGTTGGCTCAGTATAGGAGGTACCATTTTGCAATAACTTGGAGTAAATCTGTATATTGCCTTGGAGGTTCTTGATATAGCTATAGAAAGCTTTGTGGTTATTTTTAGTATCAGCTGCAATTCTGCCTTCTTAGCTGGCTTTAGAAGATTTGATGAGGGATGTCAAATTTTTGTTGAGTATGATGAGGGAGTTTTTCCATTCTTGTGACTTCATTTTTTTCTGCACCAGTTTCTTCCTTCTGTTGTAGATTTTATTGATGGCTGGGGACAACTATATCGGCTTCCTTTTTTTGGAGGAAAGCATCTTGGTTCTGTTTGGTATAGCGAGATCCATGCATTTGTGTACGTGCACATACAGTGCATTATTGTATGATTTGGCATTCATGGAGTTATTTTCCATTGGCTTGAGTGCCAAGAAGTTAGCCACCTCTGTTTTTAGAAGCCCAAAGTCAGTTTTTGAGAAGTTTGTCAGGGTGGTCACCTTAGCGGGGGGTATGAGTGAGATGGAGATTTCCATGGTGATCAGTTTGTGATCAGATATAAGCAGGGAGGAGTTGACTATAGGTGTGGAGCAATGGTCTCCCATGTTGGTGATAACCAGGTCGAGGATGTTGCTTCCTCTAGTGGGGGTCAGAATGAGCTGGTCCAGGGCATTGGAACTGATAAATAGAACAAAAGGGCAATAAAAGAAAGTCATATGGAACAAAGGATCATTTGCTGTTAAATAAAGTCATAGTGGAGAACTGTAAAATGGGGAAGAATCTAATTATGGCATGGACTGACAACAAAAAAGCATTTGATAGTATTCCACATTCATGGATAAAAGAGTGCTTAAAAATGTATAAGATACACCGATCAACTACATTACAGTGACCATGAAACAGTGGAAGACCGCTTTATAATTAAGCCATGATAAAGGGCAAATTATTATTCCAGGGATAAAAATTCAAAGGGGGATAGGGTGACTCTCTGTCACCACTGCTATTCTGCCTTGCCCTTAACCCATTAAGCTGTCTACTTAACAGCTTAGGCCATGGCTATAATTTGGCTCCTAGAAAACAACAAAGTGTAAAGACTTCTCATCTTCTCTTTGTTGATGATTTAAAACTCATCAGATGAGGAACTGAAAGCACAACTGCAAGTTGTCAAAACTTTTTCAGATGATGTAAGAATGTCATTTGGTCTTGATAAATGTGCAAAAGCAACCTTTAAAGCAGGAAAACTGCAGCACCAAGGAAACATCAGTTTGGGACAAGAATGTGATATAAAAGAACTTGAGCAAGAGGGAGTATATACATATTTGGGAACTGATGAAGGATCAACAATAAAACATGAACAAATATGAATAAAACTTAGTAAGGAGTACTTTAGAAGACTTAAATTAATCCTGAAAACAGCACTGACATCTGGGAACAAAATCCAGGCTATAAACCAATTTGCTCTTCCTGTCCAAACTTACAGTTTAGAAGTGACTGAGTGTTTCCAAATGTGTTGGATAGATTAGACAGGAAAACAAGCAGGATGCTTCATGCTCATCAAATGATTTATAAAAAATCAGTGCATACCAAGATTATATATTCCCCATTCTGAAGGAGGGATGGGCCTCCTTGAAATTGATTACATGTATAGATCTGCAATCGTGGGATTCCACACATATCGGCTGACCTCACAAGACCCAAACGTAGTGAAAGTTTTGAAACATAAGGACAATAAATCTAAGATGACTTCCCTACTTAGGCTAGCAGAAGCATATTGATGTCAAGCAGGAATGGAAATCAAACCACAAGTAGAAAAAAATCAGGCAGCAGCTGAATGTGTCAAAAAAACAAAAGATAGAATATAAACCCCATGACAGTGTGGATTTGACTGACACAAACTTCATTGGTTAACAGCTAACACTTCAGCTATGTATGATCCTTTTAACAAACCACAACTACCTCCCTTGGGATGGGCAAGGTGGCAAAGGCCACTCATTCCCATCTTTCCCTGCCACCTCTTATAGGCACCTGAGCTGCTACTCAAATGCAGGTTGCCTGGAGTGTTGTAGGGGATTTGTCCACTAGTGCCATGTATCTGGCTGCAAAATTGGCATTTTAAGTAGCTAATTTACATTAGCAGAATGCAATGCCCTTACAATAGTTCACTAATGTATACAACCCCCTTTCCTTTCCACGCTTGGATACTCTGTTTAACAACCACCATGTACAAAAGTATGGCTACAAATATCAGCCCTCCCTCTACAGCACTTATCACTGTTCACCTGTCTACTTTCAAGAAGTGCACATATGAGACTGCCATAGCACCTGAGATCTGTACAGATTTTCATAGTGACCACATCCCCTAGTAGGCACTGTTCCACAAGTGCCTTATATTTTCTGTAAATCAGCACCCCAAAATGTAATTTCTAATAATTTAATATATTAAAGCTCATTTTATTCTTTAGCACAAACACAACAACAAACTTTCTGTATAACAAATTATACATTTGGCCACATAGGCATGTTGTGTCAACATGCTTCTACTCAAAGAATTCTCAAGATGAAAAGATCCATTTTTGTGAGTACTAGTATTGTGAGTGCCTGCCAACCATCTTATCACCACTTATGGCATACAGTCTATTCTCAGGTCATACCACTTCCCTGCTTCCCCTGCTCCATGCTTTTGCTAGCTTATGCATTGTTCTTCAGTGTCTGTTGCTTCTCATTCCACTCACTTTTCTTACCGTCTAACATCTATTTATTCCTTCATTCATTCATGTCACTGTTAGAAGAGTTATAGAAGAGGGATCCGATCAATTAAAATACTCAGAAATATAGAGGTGATAAAAATGGGTCTACATCAGTTCCGTGAAAATCCATTTCAGCGAATACCAAAAGAGCGACACGTATTAATTGAACCGCGACTAGACCGAACACACTAAACCATGAAATTTAAAACATCGAACAGTCATAGTTGGCCAACCCCACCACCCGCTACATACTACCTACCCAAACAAAATAAATAAACCACATACATACACTAACCAAACCCTACTCCTAACCCTATAGTAAAGCACCAAAACCCAACTTCTAACCCTGCACTAAACCCCACATACACAACTATCTATGCACTATCCTTAACCCCTCCCTAACCCTAAGGTCCGTAACTACCACATACTTCCCCTACGGAGATATACCCTAACAAAATAAATAATACACATAAATACATTTAACAAAACCCTACTTCTAACACTACACTAAATCTTACACACATTACTTATCTATACACTTACCTTAACCCACACCCTACCCTAAGGTCCATACCTATTGAACACTGGGTCTATATTATAACATCAAAGTCTTAAAACTTTGAATGTTATAATATCGACCCCTATTCAGCGAATGCTTGAAATAGTGAAGCTGCAGTACACTGAATATTTTCCTAGGGAAAGTATTCGATGGGCCGTTTCTGTGGCTTTGCTATTTCCTCAAATATGGTGTGAAGGTGATGGACCAGGTTAAGGTAAGTGTGTGAACGGACTGAGGTAAGGTGAGTGTGTGATAGTTAGGGAGCTTAGGGATAAGGAGCGGGTAAGATGAGTGTGCAGTAGTTAGGGACCTTAGGGTTAGGGAGCAGATAAGGTGAGTGTGCAATATTTAGGGACCTTAGGGTTAGGGAGCGGGTAAGGTGAGTGTGAGTTAGTTAGGGGCCTTAGGGTTAGGGAGCGGGTAAGGTGAGTGTGTGTTAGTTAGGGACCCTAGGGTTAGTATTGGGTTAAAGTAAGTGGATAGCTAGTAGTGTATGTGCAGTTTAGTGTAGGGTCCTGTGAAGTGTGTATGTGTGGATTATGTATTTTGGTGTGCTTGTGTTGTGTGCATGTATTCTCCAAGGGAAAAAATTTGCTGTTATGAGCATTCGAGTATATCACATTTCGAGATTCCAAGGTCAGCTTATGGTGTTCGACATTTTGGAATTTCGATAATGTGATATGGACCCTCACACACTTTCCTTTATGTAACTATACCGCAGACGGGCCAACCAAAACACTTCGACACTTTGGATTTTGCTGTTTTGGACGTTCGGTGTTTATGTAGTTCGCGTATTATGTGTCGATCATTTCGTATTCACAGAAATGGCGTTTTGATCGTCTGATAGGAAGCCGATAAAAACAATGCAGAGTATCAGAATGGATAAGGATCTATCATACACTATTGCAAATAATAGAATAAAAATATCAGCACAGGCAGAAAAAAAAACTTAGAAGATATGTAGATAAATATAAAGACAAAGTACAAAATAAGCAAGTTACTGATGACCCAAAAAAGTTTTATAGTGAATCAGGAAACGAGGCAAAAGGAATTGAAACACCACCCAAAAAAGAAGAAATAGAGACATTTTGGAGAAATATCTATAAAGATCCTGCGGTGGTGGTGCTGCGATAGCGTTGTCGCCTCACAGTAAGACGTTGTCCAGTTCGATTCTCAGCTAGAGCGTCTTCTGCATGGAGACATGCGTGAATGGGCATACCTTCATCGAAGGTTGTGCATCAGGGCTGGTAACTCGGCACGTAAAAATCAACTACCAATCGTTAGCGGACCGGAGTTCCGCTGTGGTGACCACTAACCGGGAAAAGCCGAAAGATACACATCTATAAAGATCCTGTGGAAGATAACAAAGATGCTAAATGGATCGAAAAAGAAAAAGAAAGAATAAGAAGTTCAAATGTACAGGATATGAAATAAGATAAAGTAATGGCAAGAAAAATTGAAAAAACGTTAAGTAAAGATCATAGCATGATACAGTGGTACAGGGGTTATAAGATCATAGGAAGTTACTAGGCTGTTGGCCCTGAGACCTTTACAAGCCCAACCAAGAATTTAGCCCATGTTCCAACAAGTCAGCACCCAATGTCCCTGTACAGCAGGGACACAGGTCGAATCCCAGGGGTATATTTTCTGTTCCCCATCCAGTTATCCAGGTTGCACTTAAAAAGGGTTAATGAGGTACTCTGCTTGACATGGAAAGGGAGTATATTCCACTGAATGTATAAATCTATACAATGGTACTATTTTTGCTCTTACTTGCTTAGTTACATTGTTCCAAAGGTAATGCCTGAAAAGTTGATACATTTTCATACTGAAACCACTTACAATGTATTCAGTTATGGCTGTCAGAATTTCTCAGGTTTTGCTACAATGTTTGCATCTGGTCCAAGTTTGGGTGAAGTTGCCAAATTAAACAAACAGCACAATAAGTTGCAAAACTATGCAGCTGCTGCAAAGAGACACTACCTACACAGAAAGAATATTGCATCACTAATCACCTGAACACTTTGTATTTACCTTCCCCTTTTCTAACACACAATACATATACAAATGATTTATATACATACATATGTATATGTCCAGCTTAACACCTTAACTGTAATGTAAAAAAATTTCAGTGGAACTGCTAGTGTGATTTTTTTTAAATGTATATATTGCTTTGAAAGGGGGGAGGGGGTCTGAGTCCTTTGCACCTGCTGATGGTCAACAGACATAATCAAACTTTAGAATAAGAGAAAAAGCCTCTTAAACTGTGAAATAAGGTAAGAACTCCTCACAATGTGGATAGTGATATTACTAAGTAAATGAAAATCACTGTGAGGACTGGTAAAGCAACCCATGAATGGAGATGATGTTTTGATTGAAAGAATAACTGCCTATCTGTCTTTACCTATATTAGTAAAATTAAGAAAACTATGGAATAACACTCAACATCTCTCTCAACTTCTCTTTGGTGGAATCCCTACTCTGGCTCCAATTACTTTCCCAATAGCAATCAAGTTTGCTACAAATTTCACCATTGAAGCACCCATTCCAATACCACTCATGCCAGAATTTCCTTACCGCCATCATTGCTAAAAATATATTCTTAAGGTATTATCTAAAAACAAAAACACTTCCTCCATGGGTCCTTACAACATATCTAGATGCTTATTAAACTGCACCTGAAGGCTGTCCCTGAATCGCTTCTTAAATCATTTAACCTAAGCATAGTCACAGGCTACGTACCCAAATCCTGACACACTGCTGTGTTTATGTATCTCCAAATGAGTGGCCCTACAACTGACCCTGGGAATTGCAAAACATTCAGCCTTAAGAGTCTGACCAGTAAAGCTAAGGAGCAAATCATAACTGATCTCATCAATTATGATATTAAAAATTCCATTAAGTTTGACCCCCAACAATTTGACTTTGTTAGAAAATCATACCTGTTAAACCTTTTTAACTAAATTTGCAGACAACTGCAAACTGGATGTAATTGTTAAAAACTATTCAGATATTAGCAGCCTTCAGAAAGAACATACCTTAGGTAACATCTGGTGTATGGAAAATATTTATTCATTCATTCATTCATTCATTTGTTTACATTTGTTAACCAAGTAGTGTCTGGCTGGCCAAGTAACCTGTTTTCAGTGGAAACCTGGGGAGAAAAGCTCCATGACAATAGCACAAAAGGTAACAAAAAGTTTACAAAGATTTACAAAGAATATACAAAAAAGTTTAACAGTTGCCTACAAACACAATTTACAAAAACAGAATGTAAAACAGAAAACATTATTTTTCCTCAGCCTTAATATGACAGTAATATGAACTCATTAGATACATAACATAACTAAAATAAACCATTGTGATATTTTCATTTGGTAAAAAGTAAGACAATGAGAATATAGCAGGAAAGAACGGTTGGTTGATGGCACAAGAAACTAGCCAGGAGTATTAGCATAGCCAGTGTTGAGTAAGGTATTCTTTAGGAGTTGTTTGATGCTATGAATATTTATGTTTTTTTAGTATATTCTAGAATATTAGCTTCCACTATTTGGCTACTTTAAAGAAGAAGAGGGAGTCACCAAAGTAATTATGGGGATTTGTTACCTTGAGTATAGTTTATCAGATGATCTAAGGGTCCTGGGATTGGTATTTAGTTGCACTAGGTTGGAGAGTGCAGGGCAGTTTTTGGATTTGTGGATAATGGAGTTGGCAGTGGTGAGATGATTTAGCGATAACAGACTGGGAAATTCAAGCCAGTGTAATTTTTGATGAGCAAGGCAATGATGGGTTCTGTTGGGTATATTAGCATCAAATTTTGCTATTTTGTTATAGCAGGAATGAAGTAGATGTAAATCAGACATGCACAGGTTAGTGAACATTTGGGAACAGTAGAGGAGAGTAGATAGGAGGTAGGATCTGACTGTGGCTAGTCTGACATTTTGAGTAAGTAAGGTTTGGCCCTATAAAGTCTGATGTGAACTTTAGTTGTAAGTGATATGTGTTTCTCAAATGTTAGGTTGTTGTCTATTGTAACACCAAGTAGTTTTGTTTGGTTAACTGGTTCAATTATAGTGCCAATAATGGAGTAGATGGAGAGAGGAGGTGGGTTGGCTTTGGATTTCCTGCTGGAGAAGATTATTAACTTTGTTTTGTTTGAGTTTAGGATGAGTTGAATTTCATTTAGGTAATTTTCAATATCTAGAAATGATTTTTGCAATTTATCCTCGAGTTCTTAGGGTGTGGGAGCAGAGCAAATAAGAATAGCTTCATTGGCATATTGAATGATAGAAGCATATTTACTGGCAGTGTTTAGACTATTTATGAATATAATAAAAAGGAGAGGGCCAAGGATGGAATCCTGAGGAACCCAAGATACTGGGAGGAGTGTGGAGAGTTTATTATTCCATTTAGTTGCCTGTTATTGATTAGTAAGGTAGCTAAAAAACTAATTGAGAGTTGTAGAGTTGAGGTTGAAGGAGGCTAGAGTGTTGATTAGTAGTTGGTGGGATACTGTATCAAAAGCTTTGGACATATCAAGGAATATAGTAGAGACTAGTTGTCCATTGGTCTTGCAGAGGTTGATGTAGTTAGTGAACCTTATGAGGGCTGTGGAGGTACTCTGTTTTGGATGGAAGCTGTGCTGTGAATTAGATAAGAGGTTATTTGTAGTGAGGTGGTCTAGGAGCTGCTTATGGATACATTTTGTTAAGATTTTGGCTAGGGGTGAGAGAATGGTAATGTGCTGATAATTACAGAGATCTGTTGATAGGCATCCCTTGTGGAGGGGGATGATATGGGATATTTTTCAGAGTATGAAAACATATTGTTCTGAGATTGAATGAATGATTGATTAGGATAGATAGAGGACAGGCATATACTGAATTTTAAAACTTTTAGTATTATTTCTTTCAGAAAAACAGAAATTGTCAACAACATATAATATAGAAAAGCATACCCTTGCAAAGGTAATTAGGGGCCTGGGCATTTGGGTTAACAATTTCCTCTAATTCAGTCATCACCAGGTAATTGTTTCATGACATGCTGTTACATAACACAAGTAGTAGCCAAAAATATTTTGTCTAGATCCAATGCCATTGTCTCCCAATATTCAACAGTGATCAGCCCCTTTATAGAGCAAAATGTTCTATTCAGTATGTATGCATCTCACATGACAAGTCAAACACAAAAAGCCCAAGAGATTCCTAATAGAGATCACCTCTGGTCATAAAAACTGAAGTTATTAGGAGAGACTTGAAAGACCTGCCTGAATACTCTTTGACTTATAGACTCCTGATGGATGATCACCTCTTAGAAAACAAGAATCCCAAGCACTCAAAGTGCAGGAAAACTAGCAACCTGTAAAAAATTAAGCCTATAATATAAAGCTTTACACTATACAAACCATGTGACGTGGAAATAAGAAATACATAAAGTACATGCTGCCTATTTACATTTCTCCAGTAATGAATCCAAACACAAGAGACACTATCAATAACACAGTTTAAATCAGAATCTTCCAAACATAAAAATGTGCACATACCTGTAATGTCCAAGTGCATAGTCTAAACAAGTCCCATTAATTCTTCGAGCAGCCATCTCCTACAAAGCTAATTGCTTCTCCAGATGGCTTGCAGAACTCTACAGAATAGCTTAAATAGCAAAATATAGTCATTATCTATAACACTTACTCTAAAATGTAAGTCACCTATAGCAAATCATGACAGCCAACCACAAAAAGTGAAATTCTTAAAAAAAGTAGTAATTAAAAAAAAGGCTGCACTAACCTCTTGTCCAACCTTCCCTTATGACTGAGTTCCACAACTGAGTGGAATTCTGTAGAAAGTGACATATTATTTCATAAAACAGCATACCCATCCCAAACAATTAAGCCAAGCCTTGGCTGTCCACATGATGCACCTAGACAATATCTGAGTTTACTACTTTGTAATGAATGCATGAAAATATTACACTGGTTAACACATTCAGATAAATACATACATTGAAATGCATAAGACATTTTAAACAGTTCAGCATTTAAATCTCTCATTCAATGAAATGAAAGTCACTACCAAGCCAGAATCCAATGCACTTAGTACATCATCAAGTTGGATACGACCATTTTCACCTCTTTTGGCACCCATTGTTTAATCCAATATGTCTAAGATCAAAAACAATTAACAGAAAACCAAGGATGACTGTAGCAATTTTAGAATAATCAACATTCAAACCAAGTGACTCACGCTTCTCTTAAAAACTGAGAAGTATGTAACTTTTTTTATATATTTAGTCATAGTTTTAGTTAATTTGACAAACATTAAGAAACTGCATTTTCAGTGGAGATTGACTTCTGCAGAAAATGATACATATACAGTTGGAAGTGCCCTATTTATAGGCTTGTAACACACTGGGAACAGATATGAAAAAATAATTTCAGTCAAAATCTGGGGAACCACAAATATCAGCTGCCCAAGAGGAGAGCTGAGAAACAGAGGTTGGCATGACAGGAAACACATTCATTTCAATGATGTGCTTCCACTACAAGAACCAAAACCTCTAAATGTATGAGATGGGTTAAGCTTACAGAAACTGGCATCTCAAGATGGCCTGAAACATAAAAGCAAAAAGTACATTAAAGTATTTTGACTGATACTTTTTTGTTGTAGTCATGTAAACAGGTTATGATCTTGAAATGTGCACATACTGTCTGTAAAAATATTATGCATATACCTTTTGTCCAAGTCTTCTTGACACACTGCAACCAATCTCAGCCTTCAGTGCAGACAAGACAGCACATAATTCTTCTCCACTCCCACTTACTGCAACTCCATGCAGGTTAACCAAGAGTTGCCAGGAAAGCAAACCTAAGCATGTTATGCCCACTAACTCTGCTTGCATACAAGAATGTGGCTTAGTCATATGTCATAGTCTCATAGGAGTTGTAAATTAATTGAGCTGCAAGGACATTTCTATTCTGCAAGGACATTTCTATTTTGCTACTTTGGGTTGGGAGGGTGGCCTAATGGTTAAATTATTTACCTTATAGACACAAGGTGCAGGGTTTGATTCTCACATGGGGTAATTGGCTAGGCTTAAAATGGCCGACAAGGCCAGTTAGCCTAGTAGTAACCTATGAAGCCAGTACCTACGCTTAAGCCTTTCCTCCCTTTTCAATAAGAGCCAGGCCATTCATACCAGGGATCAATTTATGGATACCCAAGCAGTTATCCTTTTTAAAGGCAGACAGTGTGTCACACTGTTTTACTTGGAGAGTTAGTTTGTTCTAGAGAGGTGGGTAAGCACTGTGTTATAAATCTATACCTCCACCATGTGCATTTATTTGAAGGCATGGATTTATATCTATGGTCACATGATAACCCTGCTCCTAACTCTAACCTGCATCTTAAACCAAAAAAAAAAGCTGTTCCCATAACACTACCACTACAGAAGATAATTGGGACTTTCATCACATAAGTGCACAAGGGCACACACACACACACACACACACACACACACACACACACACACACACACACACACACACACACACACACACAATAAATTTATCTCCTCTTATGTGTCCCACTAGTGCATTATTATATATTTATTTTATCACTAGATTTCTGAAATGCCTAGGCATCAGTAGGTGGTATACTTCTTGTCTGACCATATTTGCTTTGAATAAGTCATTTGGTAACTCATTTTTTTGGTGAAAAGTATGAGTATCCAGTTCAGATTATTCTGCTACAACTATAATTATATTTTCCCTTGCACTTCTCAAACTGTCATCTTCCCTCTATATCTTTTAAAGATTCAAAGCAAACAAATGAAAATGGTGCAATAGCCCAGAATGAAAACACATTCCCCCGGATTCACTAATCCTCCATGCAGGACTACTCTAGTCCTGCACGGAAGCACCAGTCTAAGAGGAGGATGGCAGCTCGCCATGCATATTAAGGAAGGTGCGTTGCCTGAACACCTAATGCTACACTGAGCGTGGACGAGTGCAGGGGGCATGGCTGAGAGCAGAGCTCTCAGAATAAACACACCCCTGCAAAGTAGAAGAGAAGAATGTGTACATAAAAGAGAGAGACCGCTCATAAGTGTCCGCATATCCCCACCAACAGTCCCCATGTGTTCAACAGCAACAATACACTAAAAAAAACACAAAGAAACCCTTGTAGTAACGTATTTAAAACTCCGGTTACAGCTAACCGTAGGTGCATGGGTCTGCCCATTGCTTAGCTATGGATAACGCAGCATGAAAGGCTGAAGAGGATAACAAGGACAGTATAGCAAATGTAGCAGCACAGCAATAGCGTAGTGGTCAGAGCATCTGCCTAACGAGGAGGCATTCCCGGCTCGAGTCCCACTGCAGCACATACCATTTTTCAAGTGTAATCTGTATATGAACAATTATGTACATTTTATTGCTGTAGAACCTACCAAATAACAATTAAATGTGAACTGGAGTACTGCATGAAGTGCACATGTGAAGAGTCAGTACCAGAATGAATAAGTCAGCGATAAGCAGGCATAAGCACAGATAAGTAGAAGTAAGCAAATGTAAGCAATAATAAGCATGTGCAAGTGCGTATGGGTGGGGTGAAGCACCGCCGACACAGATCAAGCAAAGGAGATGCTAACTGCATGTAACACACTGTGACTGGAAGTCAGCAGTGCTAACCTCTGTGCAAACCCGCTCACAACCATTTGAAAGTGCCTTAAGCACACCGTATCAAAAGGCCGGTGTCAGGCGTGGGTTAGTGTACACTAACAGAGTGAGTCATAGGTATCACAAAGCATACGTGGCACACAAGGTTGGCCGGTATGCACACGAAACACAGTACCCAGCAATACCAGTCAACATTACTGGATATATAGCTAAAGAATTAGAGGTATATGTGTTCGTATGAATACGCATAACTATATTGATATATACCTCCCCTCTCTGTAGTACATATGTATACATACATAGATAGACATATAAATAAATACCCACAAATACAGATATACATATGCAGACACCCATACATCCACATGTCGTTAGATATATATACAGCAATACGTATATATATATATATATATATATATATATATATATATATATATATATATTTATATATATATATATATATATATATATATATATATATATTTATATATATATATATATATATCTATATATATATATATATCTATGTTTTTATTTATGTTTATATATATATATATATCTGTGTGTGTGTGTGTGTGTGTGTGTGTGTGTGTGTGTGCGTAGATATACACAGACATATATCTATGATAGGAAACAGCACCCAAGAATGACATATGTTCACAGGCCATGCCAATGGAGGTGAGAGGACCAGGCAAGAAATGTGCAACACATAGCATGAACTCCCCCCTCCCCCCAGCCGGACAGAGGAAACACACAAACAAACCCACACACAATGTAACCAATCCACTGCACCCCAGACAACAGGCAGGATACAACCTGGGGGGGTGACACAGTGGACCTATGAAGTCTAATCTTGGAACAGAGACAGGAGCGTCCCTAGCGGGACACCCCAAAAATTGTCTTGTTATAGAAGGAAGCCCGTGTGATGACCTATCAAGGCAGGGTGTGTACATACCCAGAATACAAGGGTGGGAAAGCCTGATGACCCATGGGTCAAGACAACGTACGAGATGAGTCCCGTGAAGTGGAGAGTAGACAGTGTGAAGTGGTGTGTTTAGACCCGACCTGCACCCAGAGTAAGGATGAGTGCTGTAATTAGAGGTGCGGGTGGAGGAACTAATTATGAGTCTAGGTGTACAGGTATTTGCTGGAGTGGGTCTATACGGACAGCCCCAGGGATGTAAGCAATAGTGTTCATTGGGCAGAGGCACTGCCCAATGAGCAGCCACACCCCTATGAGACCCACTGCAGTAAAGTCTATTTTACATGGCAAAGAACAGAATAACCAGATGTAGATGTAAATATGTAGCGGTATGTGTGTGTATATCTACCCATAGCTACATGGAGATATACCTCTCCCTCTCCATAGTACAAATGTATACATACAGAGACAGAATACATATAAATACCCACATATAGATTTATACATATGCAGACACCCATACATCCATATGTCGTTTATATATATATATATATATATATATGCATACATATGCAGATATATATGTATATAGTTTTATATATATATATATATATATATATATATATATATATATATATGTGTGTGTGTGTGTGTGTGTGTGTGTGTGTGTGTGCGTAAATATACACATATATATAGCTAGGATATGATACAGCAGTTAAGAATTACATATGTTCACAGGCCGTGCAAATGGGGGTGAGCGGTCCAATCAACAAACATGTAACAAGTAACATCAACCCCTCCCCCCCAGCTACACTGGTGAAACATACAGACACACAATAAAAGTAAACACATCACTGCTTCCCGGACTACAGGCAGGATACTACCAGTGGGAGAGACCAGCCAAGTCTAATCTTGAAACAAAAACATCAATGTCCCTTGTGGGACACCCCAAAAATTGATGATGATCGAAGTCAGTCCCTGTAATGATTTATCTAACCAGGCCGTGTACGTACACGGACTGCTAGGTTGGGCAAGCCTGATGACCCATGGGTCGAGACAATGCATGACATGGGTCCTGAGACATGGAGAGTGGGCCATGTGTAGTGGTGTGGTTAGACCCCACCTGCACCCAAAGTAAGGATGAGTGCTGTAGAGGAGGGGTAGGTGGGGGAACTATGGGTATGCAATTATGGGCCAAGGAGTGCAGGTGTTGGCTGGTGCAGTTGTATTTCGACCACCCCGAGATGTAAGTAATATTGCGAACTGGGCAGAGCTTCTCCCCATACCTCTCAAACTGTTAGAACAAAACCTCTGGACAGAACCTAAACTGTTGGGGGGACAAATAGGGACAGAAATTAAATATTCCACTTACAACCTTAGAAAGCTGATAGAATAATAGGTTATGCATTAGCATGACTTCTCTGAAGATGTGGAGTCTTAAACTCAAATACTTGTCTTTATTTAATGATTTCAGTTTCCAGGTATTTGCCAGGCAGGTGCAGATTGTAAAAGGAACACTCCAAAAGTATGAAGCAAGACTCTGGACAGTCTGCAAAAACTGTACAGTCGACAGGTATGCTTTCACCTAACGGGCAGATAATTCCCGATATGGGTCCCACAGCAGCACAGTCCAGTTTACATGGCAAAGTATAATATAACCATATGTGTTGTTGCATAACCCACTACACAACACCTATGAACACATGGTCGCAACACCCCACTGTATGCATGTAAGCCGATCTAATTGGCATCACAAGGTATTATTGTAGTGCTCACCCCCACCCAGGGGTGTGAGTGTCCAACGCAAACACCAATGCAGTGTATATGCACAGCTGTTGTCATAGATGACATGACCAGCTGTGGACCTTCCCTGCAGCCATCCTGCACATAGATTCATAGGTTGGTACTAGGCTATCAGCCCTAGGGCCTATACAAGCCTAGCCATAACAATTCCCTGTTTTTTTCTTCCCACACTATTTACTTCCCTGGACCCCTGTCTAGCAGGGCGACTGACGTATACCCTGGATAATCCCCCTACTAACTCCCCCTTTGTGCCCAATGCACACCACGTACCTATCAGCCCCTGTTCCATTTCTATTAATGTTTAAGGTTACACGTAGGTGACGCCCTCTTCCCCCACTATGTTGCCAGTATCTGGAACACCCAACCCACATGTAGTATCACAGCTGTCCCACAGGACACATGTAAATAACACGTGAAAGAACACCACCACCTTGTGAAACCCTCCCCCCCAACTCACACTGTATACCACTACATCAACTAGTGAAACCGACACCTCTTGTCCTGCCTCGCATACAAATCCCAGCATCCGACAAACCTTCCCTATTGCTCCCCATCCAATTATTCCTACAGGCTAATATACAGTTACAATGTCACCCCCACTACCTACCTACCTACTCCTTCACTATTTCCCTCTACTGTACCACACAGGTATGGAATAACTACACCTGCCCAGAATACCTGCATGTAACCTATGACTAGACCTGTTAAGCAGGAATCCAACTTCACCTTAAACTGACCTTTGTCAACAGTCATACCTGACAAGTAAACCTGACATAAGCATGGATAATACTGACATGTTAATGTAAACTAAGCATGATGAATGGGGGACATAGCTATGTTATGTTTGTTACCCTCTATGAATGTGAACACCCCAGTATTAACTGGAAGAAGTAGCTGGGGTCAATGTGGAGCTCTACTCCCCGGGCCACCGCTGACAATGGACAAGCATACAGTCAGATTGTCCTGGTAGACAAATGTGAACTAAATACACAAAGTTACGCGTGTGTATGCGGGAGCAAGTGGGTGTAAGCCTGACTGGCTGCCGATATGCGATTACCACACTGATGAAGCAATGTAGAGGCTAACCCAGTGCAAGATGCTGCAACCAGAGGTCAGCAATGCTGTGCTTCACGCAAACCAGCGCATACCCATCTACAAATGTTCTACAGTGCCTTAGTCACTCCATAGCCAACAGTTGTTGTCATGGCCATTACAAAATAATCTGCACTGCCAGGTTGCAAACCCCTGACCCTGCACACTATAGTCGACGTGAGTTCCACTAAGCCATGGCGGATACACATTCAGCTGCTGTAATCACAAACACATCATCCAGCACAGTCATCCAACAGTAAAAGAAATGTATTTAAGTGTGTAGATTAATAACAGCACATGTGTCAATTGCTCAACCACAGTATTATGACCAGTCTATGTGCATCACAGAACAGTGCCTGTCCAATCATACTGTGAGAACAGTAGTCCTGCATAATACCGAAGGGAATAATGATATATGGTGCACACCATGGGGGCTTGTGAGCATGCTTCATGCACAGTATGTCACATCTGGGGCGTTGGTTCCGTGGAACCGGGAGATGAGGCTGGCCAGGTGTGTGAGCAAACCGCTGCCACACAAAACCATGGCAGGATGCTACCAGTGGGAGAAACAGTGTAGACCAGCTAGGTCTAATCTTGACACAACAACAGGTCCGTCCCTGGTGGGATGCACCAACAGTTGTGGGTCACACTGATGTCTCCACCAGTATTGGAGGAGGATCAAGGGAAGGCTGGTATGTACGTGGACTAAAAGGATGAAGAGCCTGCAGACGCTTGGGTCGGGAAAGTATACTGGAGGAGTACTGAGATGAGCAGAGAGGGAAATGTGTGGAGGTGTGGTATGGCAGGGCTAGCAACTGGCGAATAGATGGATGCTGTGTACATGGAGCTCGGTAGCCAGGGGAAGGGAACATGGGTATGTCATTATGGTAGACATATGCAAATGAAGCAGAACAGCAATAGTGTAGTGTGCAGAGCATCCGCCTAACGTGCACGCATTCCCGGGTCGAGTTCCACTGCAGCACATCCTATTTTCCATGTGAAACCCATATGTTAACATAATTGTGCTGTTTAACCTACTAAATAACATTTATATTTGCACAGGAGTACTTCCTTAAATGTACATGTGAAGTGACATAATGACTAAGGCACTAGTAAGCAGGTGTAAGCGCAAAACAGCAGTAGTAAGCATGGAACTGTGTAAGTAAGTGTGTGTACATGTATTTGCATGGGAGTAAGCATTGCCTACATAGATTGAGCTAAGTAGATGCTAGCTGAGTATAAGGAAACACAACCTGAGGTTAGCATTGCTTAGCTCTGTGCAAACCCGCGCACACCCACGTACAACTGCTCAAATGTCCCTAACACATTCTGTATTCGACAGCCAGTGTTCTGCCCTGCAACAAAATGTACAGCCTCTATAAAGCCCAAACCCAGGACCCTGCACATCATACACTACGTGATTTACCAGTAAACCATGGCAGATGTACATACCCACATATTTCACATACATATCATCCAGCACAATCAGTCAACAACACAGGGAACGTAGTATTATCACACCACACAACCTCTTAATGCATGAATCCCGGACATAGTGTGCTATAATGTGGGTACATATAGGGATATCTGTCATATCTTGCTCTTATACACTTAAAACATTGCAAGTTACACAGTTATATGTAATAGAACACATATATTGAAGGAGATGATAAGTCTGAAACACATACGTGTCGATACGAATGACTGACCTCTGTCCTAAGGTCATCCATGTCAATTGCTAAGAGAATGAGGTACAGGCCACACATATAAGCCGAACATGCATGGACATATGGACAGATATACATCTGTAAATGTAGACAGATAGACAGCTATAGGTATATATATGTGTATGTATGACTCACAAATAACAATATAACAGCAATTGTACACAGATAGATAAATATGTTCAGTGTATATAGCCATAAATATATATCTACATGTATACACACACATATATATATATATATATATATATATATATATATATATGGATATATGAATACATATACATATCTAGAGCTAAATCAATGTCCAGTTCTATCCTTGTATATATGGGGGTATCACATATATAATTATGCATAGATATATATATATCTATATATATCTATATATATATATATATATATATATCTATATATATATATATATATATATATATATATATATATATATGGTTTACTATTGAAATGTCGAACGGCACTACATCGACTGTACTATAGTCGAACACGGAGTTCGAAAATAGTAATGTGATGACAAAAACAATCTAGGACTGTGTTTTAACATGGGTGAGGTAGGAGATGTTATTCAGAACTACAAACATCTCCCTACCCATGTTAAACACAGTCCTAGATTGTTTTTGTCGTCAACATTTCTATTTCCAAACTCCCGTGTTCGACTATAGTACAGTCGATGTAGTGCCATTTGACATTTCAATGGTAAACCTATATCTATATATATATATATATATATATATATATATATATATATATATATATATATATATATATATATATATATATATATATATATATATTTATAAAATGTATATACAGATAGACATGTGTATATGATTTCCACATGGGAATGGACTCCTGGCCCACTACATACAACATAACAGACCATGAGCACAGTTAATGGGGGTGGGGGCACAAATGAGGGACACCTGGTAATTACTGCTATATAACCACCCTCCCAGCCCCAACGGATATGCTGTGCAATCCAATATCCAGCACATGCAGTACTTGACATCAGGACCCGCCACAACACAGCTACAATGCTCCAACAGTAATCCAAGTCACCTGTACATGTCATGACAATATCTGTAACATATCATGCAGAAAAGCCATTGTACCGCAGGGAATGTACAATGTTGAAGGGGTACACATTACAATGGTACAGATATGCACACACATCTATACACTGACAATCAGGTGCAGGTATATATATATATATATATATATATATATATATATATATATATATATATATATATATATATATACATATATATATATATATATATATATATATATATATATATATATATATATATATATATATATATATATATATATATATATATATATATATATATATATATAGACAAGATATATGGGTACATACACATGTACACAGACAAAGGGTACTAGTAGCTATACATACGTAGAAGTAGTGTGGCCGTACTGGGTGCAATGTATATCCCTCAGCCACAAGCCCTGTAACTGGCACCTGTGACATGTGTAGTGTGGCAACCAGCCCCACAAAGGGAATACTTACATTACACATATACCCACTCACAATTCAAAGGACATGACACGACACACAGGTATGTATACACAGACAACCTTTTGTTGTGTGCCATACAATAATGTATGCCGTTACTGACAGCACATATATTTTGATGTATATAACCAGTGATGGATGCAAGGCCCACAAAAAATAGCAGATGCAGACAGTGCAGATATATAACATACTATTGTGTCCAGGCCAAGCCCTTCAATTTGTACAACAGTAGACAAAGGATTTGCCTGCAAGATAAGTAACAATCAGCAATATCAGATGTAGTTCAGCAGCCACCAATTACACCCTGTAGTCAAGCCCTAGGGGGACATTTATTACCTGTGGTAATGTCAATGTATCTGTCACATGTATGGATCCTGACCAACAAATGTTGTGGGAGTCCACATTATGACTGGGATGATAGCAGGAATGCTAGCAGTAGTTAATGATAGGCCATTACCTAACAAAACCTAACTGTATTACAGTAGGACAAAGCCTGCCATATATGTAAAGGACAAAAGCAGGAACACAGGACCATACTTGCAATATTGCAGTTACACACCCTGGAACATGCTGGTGTTACAGGATATGTTGCAACATACCCTTATGCAGGAATAAGACATCAGGGACACAAATGGATATAGCCATGTACTGCTACCACTCAACACACACACTGCCAGTGACACAGGACCTGTGTGGTGAACAGACAACACATGATAGGCACACCTCTGTCCAGCTAGAGGATAGGCCCACAGTAGTGAGCTATGCAGACAAACTGCATTCCAAGGTAAATTATTATGTACACACACACACCTGTAACACCAGTACTATACAAAGCATAACACCAATCTACTCACAGTTTGTCTGTATGTCCTGATCCTCATACATATATGTGGCTGCCCTGAGTGTGCAGGTTCTCCTGTAAGAGGTATTGCTACCTGATGTCTGTAACATTGATGCCCACACACAGGAAGGATGTCCATCACACAGAGAATGCACAGGGAATGCGCCCACATGATGTAAGGATTCATAGTGGGTGGTTGCAATGACAGTGGTAATTGGAAGTACTACACATGTGTACTCATATATATATATATATATACACATATATATATATATATATATATATATATATATATATATATATATATATATATATATATATATATATATATATATATATATATATATATATATATATATATATATATATATATATATATATATATAGATAGATAGATAGCTATCTGGATAAGTACATGCCCATATATTTCCACCATATGTCCTGGACATAGAGTGTAGCTCTATCCCAGCCCCTATAGTCCCAAAGTTGTAGTGCAAGGGGATGTCAGGTATGTATAGCAGATATATTAATAGACTTTTGCTACTGTCATTGGGATTGTCTTCACAGATATGGTGTGTGTGGAAGGTGACATCTGTTCATAACATGTGTGCCATTGGCTACTGACAGATATCCTAAGGTTATCATTGTACAGTACCTGCATATATAGCAAGCTCGACAGCCATGTCACAGCACAGCGTAGGATACACCTGTGTGACAGTGCATAACCACAACTGATGTGAACACAGCCACATATGGTACGCTAGCATAATAGTACAGTATATGGACTATCTGTACTACACCATCCTCATATGTGCCACTCACAGAATGACCCTACATATACTGGGCTGCTACACAGTTTGGTCTGATGGCTGTCTGTGGTATGGGACATGTGTGTGTATGGTCCTATAAACATGTACGGTAAAACGGTACCATACAGTGGGGCAGCATGTAACATCAGATAGAAGGGGAGCTAGAACAATGACACAGGCCACAGTACATATTAATAATACACACACTGCCGACATTCACCATCACTGCATAGACCTCAGTACTGTACAAACATCCACAGAATGTCCAGGTTATGGCATGAAATGTAACCCCTACTGTACATGTCATGTGTAGCAATCTGATATATCACTGGCTTGTTATCAGATATGATGACACTATTTACAGTGTACAGCACATATGCACCACATCATGCATGACATATGTACAAAGGTTGACAGAGGTGTGACTGACAGCACATACACAGGGCCAGTATAGACATGTTGCTGTGATACCCTCATAAATCTACCATTGTAACGGGGTTTGTTGCAACATATGTCTGATGTGGGATATGTAGTCAGTAACTGTCACGGCCTTCACCATCAACAGACTGCAATCCTCACACTACCTTCTGCATTCCACAGATAGATGCATCATGGCTAACACATGAAACCTAAAGCACAACACTGCCCAGTCTGCAGATGACCCTGCAGATGGGGATTCCTCATATACATGGAACTGACATGGCAGGTATTGTGACATGTACGACAGGCATATCCAGACAGACACTGTTAAACCAACATTAAACCATATGCAGTATAGTAGCACTTACAGTCTGTAGTCAGGTCAGGCGCATCCCCCTCCTGTTTGTTGCCATCTTTCCACAGTGTATGTTGTTAGAGGTAAATCTCCAACCCATCTGGGATGCTGTTTGCCAAACAACAGTTCTAGCTCCTGCTCACAGTGACAAACAAAGGCCAACACCACCATGATTTTCCCAGGTATTGGAGTGTGTTTCCATGCAATTGGCTATGGGAATGTTACCACAGCTGTTCCACATGCAATCAGCTAGGGGAGAGCTGCAATTCATGCAGCAGTCATCAGCTGATCATGAGCATCACTTAAAATACATATTATGCTGCCTATGCAAAGCAGGTGTGGGCCTCCACATCCACCAGAGAGGCAGTGGGGGAGGCAGACAGAGGCAGATACATGTCAGGGAGGGGTGGGAGGGTAAAACTGAAGCATGTTCATGTCACACACCTACCAGCACAGGGTATCAAACCTCTGACAGCTATGTAGTGCTATCACAGTTCGATGCAGTTATTGGATGTGCCACATGGGTTATCTGGTGGGGAGCACTCAGAACATATATGTGATGGTGAGTGACATCTGCAACGGGGATATGGTAGATATACAGTAGATGACGTATACGTGCCTGTCTGCATGAACAGGTGCCAGCATCAACACAGGCACAGTCACACAGGGACGCAAACACATTAATGCACTTGGCAGGGCCAGGAGTGCAACTCATCATTAGTGGGATTGCCACAACACATCAATGTGCAGGGAACACATGCACCACACGGGTCATACGGAGGTCATAAGGGCAGTGAGTATGAGGGGGTGTCAGACATCAGGCAGCATGCTTCACTGTGTCCTGGGGGGTGTAGTGCATGTGGATGTGGACATACGCACCATATGACAAACACACGAATACACAGGGTGCCAGTTCGGACATGCATGGGTGCATGTCTGCATGGGTGTGTGGTGGTCAACAGTGCTAGCAGGCTATACAAGGGTAGGCGATGGGTATACCTTGGCATTAGGCCACATGACAGTGGTCTGCATTGTGGCTCAGGCCTGTAGCTTCTGCATTTACCCACACTGGTGGATATTGCATCCCTCATCCAGTCATCTGGGTGACTATTGTGTGTGGCCAATGCTGTGCATCACTTGCTATGTATGTGTTCCCTAGTCCTTGACTTGGATGATGTTGAGGATGTGCACACCTCCCACATGCATGCACAGTGATATGTGGAACTGTACCTGGGGTGTCTGTCCCATGCTGTGAACACAGGTTATCATCAGATGTGCCAGTCTTGCCCACTTGTGGCAGAGACTGGTAATAGTCAGCAGGTTTACCCTGCACCTACATTGATAGCATGCTAACAGCATTCCCTGATGTCAGTGTCATCTGTCCATACAGGGCATGTTGTCAGGCATAGTATGTCCATTGTGAGTCACATGTGAAGGCACAGTGGGGTTGCTAACTGTGATTAGCTGGCCTTGATGTCAGTATGGGTATGGCTTTGCACCCCAGCCTCTCAGATATTTACATCTGTTATCCCTGTATGGTTGACATTCTGATGTATAGTAGGGCCACCATAAATGAAATTAGCAAAACTCCTCCACATTGCCCACAGGTGTCACACACTCACAACCACCTCTACACAGGATACAAGTTACACACACACACACACACACACACACACACACACACACACACACACATACCTGTCATGTCTGGGAGTAGAACCCCTACCTAACTAGTTTACTACACTACAGCACTACGCAGTTATAGTACACGCCACAGACATTACTGAAGTACATCTTCCCCAAAGGTGCATTTCACAATTAATGACATCAGCAGGATTACCAAACTAGGGCATTTGTAATGTTCTGTAAGTGAATAGCCTATAATGCATTGCTCCATACACAGAAACTGAAACACACACAAAACATCCGGAACTGCCATGAATGGAGATGGAACCCTACCACCATTCTAAATCACACTACAGCAGTACGCAGTTACAGAATGCTCTACAGCAATTACTGGGCTATCATTTTCCCAGAGGTGTATTTCTAGGTGAGTGACATCAGCAGCCTTGCCAAAGTAGAGTATATGTATTGTACGGAGTGTGAGTAGCCTAAAAAGCATTGCTCTGTACTCAGACACACACACAGATTCACACACAAACACACACAGTTGCCAGGTCTGGGGTTCGAACACCTAACTAACTAGTTTATCACACTACTGCAGTACACAGTTACAGAACACACTATGGCAATTACTAAGCTATCACTTTCCCAGAGGTGCATTTCTAGGTGAGTGACATCAGCGGTCTTGCCAAAGTTGAATATCTGTATTGTACGGAGTGTGAGCAGCCTAACAAGCATTTCTCTCTACACATTCAGAGACAGACAGGCTCGCACACAGACACACACTCACACAATTGACAGGTTTGGGGTTATTACTACTACCTAACTAGTCTATCACTACAGCAGTAAGCAGTTACGGGATGCGCCATGCATATTGCTGAGCTATAGCTCTCCCAAAGGTGTAGTTCACATTGGATGACCTCAGCAGGCTTGTCATACTACTGCTATGGGAAGGGCAGTGTGTGCATGGGCCATACCCCATTCATGTAGGGGTTGATATGCCACATGCGGGAACACACAGGGTCATATGTCACAGGTACGTGTATACAGCTACTAGATGGCTACTTCCTTGTACAGTCTTGTTGCACAGCTGGCACGTGCACCACATGGTCTGTCATGCTGACAGGTACTGGTGGCTAGTATCCGCAGTGGGTTACATCTGCACCTCATGTGTTGGGGGCCCTTTGGCTGTGTGCCAGTTAGGACAGGCCCACATGGCTCCTTGTCACAGTCACCCTCTTCCACACATCTATGCCCGTGTACCTGTGGTTTATTATAGTGTGTTGTCCTTACATATTTGTCTGTATTCCTATCCACTGTGTGTGCAAGGCAGCAGTGGTGCATACTGACATGTGCCTGCACTGCAAACTGTGATTGACAGATATGTGTGGTCTACTGGTGTTTGCAGACATGGCCTTCATGTGTTTAAGTGTGTGAGCATGCCCAGTATGACCTCTCAGTATATTGTTGACTGACATTGCCTTCATTCCTCTGTGTGTGAGCATGCCCAGTATGGCCATCTGTGTTGCATGTGTGGATCACGTCCAGGAAGTTTGTACTGCAGTGCTGACGTTTGTGTTGTACACCGACAGGTAGCATACTGTGTCTGCAGAGTATCCATCAGTCATTTGGCATTGACTGTTGCTACATTTCTGCATTGTGGGGGGGGAGACATACGACTATTTCTACTGTTCTACACACGAGTTGGGGGGCACACCTGACTGTTACTATAAGTGTACATTGGATAGTGGGGCACAGCTAACACTTGTACACATTTGCTAGGACTGTACTGGTATGTCAGGTACTCCATTTCAGTCTGTAGTCTTACCTATCCTGCTGGCTAGAGGCTTAACAGTGTACTACAGATCCTAGCTTTGTTTACCTACATATTAGTTTCTGACTTCCTAGCCTTCTCAACTTACATCTGACTGACTGGCCTGCTGTGGTCTGTCTGTGTAGGCCTGGGGGATGGGTTACCCATAGGGCACATTCAGAGGCCATAGTACAGCATTTTTTTGTGTTAGTCTTCACCTGTTCTGCTGGCTGAGATTGTTGTTGGGTATGTGAACCTTCCTAACTGGTATGTGTGGCTCTTATGGACACCCATGTCGCTCATGCCATTTCCTGCAGTGGGTTTTGTCACCCTGTGCAGTACTGGCTACTATGGTGACTCCAGTATGTGTTACAGATGTCATGATGCCACTATGGGTGTCTACTGTCTGCTGCCTTGTCATTCGGCCACCCAATTCCCTTGCATGTTCACATCCATACCATAGCTACAGGTAAAAAAAACATTCTACTCCATTTGGCAATTGCTAGGTTGATTGGCATACCTTGAGGGTGTGCCAGACTTGAGGATGGTGCTGGAGGGCTGCCTATGTTGGATGCACATAGTACACTCCCTATACATGGTTGGGCACAGGTAGTGTCATGTTTGTCATCCCTTTTACTGTCTGTGCGAGTCAGAGAGAGAGGTGTCATTCCCTGGGTCCCTACTGTGTCATATGCTATGCATTGCCTCTTCGCCAAGGCCAGGGCATACTAGGCACACCCCCTTCTGCCTACTGGGGCAGGCTCAGGTTGTTCCTCCTCTGAGTCACTTTGTGCCTGTACAGGCCTTGGCATTGGTGGGGGGCTGTATGGGTCTGCCCCATGCTGTTCCTGCTGCAGTTGTTTCCACAGGATCATATTGTGTAGCATAGCACATACCATAACAATTTGGGTACATGTAGCTGGTGAATACTGCAGGACTCCACCAGATGTGTCCAGACACCGGAACTGTGACCTGAGCATCCCAAACACATGCTCTATTATATGTCTGGCCTGTGTGTGTGCCTCATTATGGAGTTGTTGTTCAGGTGTGTGTGCATTTCTGATGGGTGTCATCATCAATGGGTACCCAGCATCCCCCACTAGGTGACCGTAGGGGATATCCACATTGGCACATCTGTGGTATGGCTGTGTCAGTTGCCGTATGTGTGAATCGTCATAGCTTCCAAGGCAGCCAGCACAAACATTCAGTATAATGCCCTGGGCATCACATACGACCTGGCAGTTGATGGAGGGGATGCCCCTGCGGTTGATGTAGGCCCTACCCTGCTCACCAGGTGGTGCTTTGATGCATAAGTGCATGCAGTCTATAGCACCCACTACCCCAGGGTAGTTTGCTATTTGGTGGAAGAGATGCATATTGCTGGTCAACACCTCACGTGTGTTGAGGAAATATACGTGCTCACTGGCATGTTCTGACATGGCATCCAGGAACTGGTGGAATACTTTGGATGCTGATGCCTGTGAGATGCCCATGATATCCCCAGTTGTAGTTTGGGAGGTACCTGTGGCTAGTATACCTAGGCCTACATATACCTTGGTATCCACTGGGATGGGTTTCCCTTGGGCAGTGTGGTATGTCAGGTGTGGCCTGCACAGTTCAATGATTTGCTGTAGAAGGTCTTTGTCCACCCTATAGTGCTCCACTATCTCCAGCTCATGTAGCCCCTGGTAGGTTACCCTGGGTCTGTACACTCTTCTCTTGTCTCCTCACTGTGGGTTGTTTGGCAGCATTCACATTCTCACCACCCTCAGCCTCTTGCACATGTTCTATGTTGCCTGCTGCAGGCCTTCTCATTTTGTAGGTTTGTTTTTTAAAATTTCCCTTCTTGTATACACTGGTGGTGTAGAGTGTGGAAAAACCAGGGGGGAAGGTGTTTGCTTGGTTTATAGCGGTGTTCTGGCCTGGGCTGGTCTCCTGCCTGTGTAATTAGCTGATTCTGATACATTTCACCTGTCAGCTAAACTAGTTCTCCTTGATTACCTTCCTACTGCTGTTTTCCCTTCCCATTGTCTCCCTGTTTAAGCCTGTGTGCACGCCATGCAAACAGAGTGCTCAAATGTGCACGGAGCTGCTATTTCCTGGTTTAACTTCTTTTTTCTTCCTGTGAAACCCAGTGAGAGGTGCGCACACCCACTTACACTTTGTAAGGAGTGCTAGGCAGCTTGGACACACCTCTAGCTTAGCTGTGCTAAGCTAGGAGCAGTCCCGCACCACAGGGCTCCAATCCACTTACAGTATTCCTGACACCTCCCAAGATGTCACCTATCTCCTAGTCTTGCACCCAGCTATTTATACTCTCACACTCTTGGGACCTGCCTCACACCCTGGGGAAATCTGGGATTCACTATCCTTCGCCTCATTTGCATAGGATTGCCTGCTAATGCATGGTTACATGTCCCACACTGAGCCTCCCCCCTTAGCAACCATTACTCACTGGCCAGGTTGTTATATGCCTGCCATTGACTTGCATGGCTGAATACTGCTTTTAGTTAGAATGCTTATTTTAGGTTTGTTTTATTATTTTCTCCTTGATCCTGTTTGCGCACCACTGCCCCATGCTTAAGTTCGACAACACTAAATTAAAAGTTGTTTTTATTATTTCTTACACATTTTTCAATGCCATTGGCCTTCTACTTGGCCAATGGCATGCTTCATCAATGTTATGCAGCCTTTATTTGGAGCTGTCAAAGCTCCGTTTTGTAGTTTGCAGACATGTACTCGGTTACTAAACGAGCACATTTCTGCAGACTGCACTTGTCCTGCACTGACAGCTGCCTGCTTCCTGTATCACAAATTACCCTCATTTGCATGGTTTTCAACTGCAAATGAGGGTCATTTACATACAGGAGCTCGGTCCGTGCAGGATTAGCCTAAGAGCTCACATGCACGTCCCAGGAGCTCCTTCCTGGATCACACGTCGGCCATATTGCCAAAAATAGCTCTTAAACTAATCCTGCATGCTATAACAGGCTTCGTAAATCCGGGGGAATCACTTTAACAAATCAAAACTACTAATAACAACCAAGGATCTCTTAAAAGACTGCTCTGAAATTATTCAATGTTAAAATAGTCACACAACACCACAACAGTTAATGGTTTTGTCTTTAGTAAAAAGACTTCATCAGACTACAGAAACATTAATTTTTATTTTATTTATTTACATTTGTTGACCGGGAGTGTCCGACTGGATGTAGGCCCATTTTCAGTGGAGGCCCGGGGAGAAAAGCTCCACAGTTAAAATAAACAGGCAGTAGTTACATTGGATTACATAGCGATTAACAATATAACATAGCAATTACTTACAACATATTTACAGATGAAGAACATAGAACATCAGTAGACAACTAGAATCTTTATCTGTGAAGTACATAACAGACATTAACAAATGTTACAATAAGAAGTTCCTGCTGTATAATAAGTATTAGGCTTATGAGCATCTGAGCTTGCTATAATCAAGGTAGTTAGTGGAGTGGAAAGAAAGGTAGTGTTTGGATGGGGTGGGTGATTTTAGAGTGGGAGTTGCAAGGGCATAGCCAGCATGTTTTTAGGTGTGCTTTTAGTAAAGTTTTGAAGTGGGTGCATACCTCTCAACCTGAAATAATCAAAAATCTGGACAAAGGCTATGAAAAATAGGTACAAATCTGTACGCTAATTAACATAAAAATTTACATGCATAATTATGTAACCCCGCCCACTCCGTTGGAATTGTGGGATACCAAACAAATTGGACAAAATATTAAGCACAAAATACACACGTGTATCAAACTTCGAACTTGTATAAAACTAAAATACAGTTGTCTTTTACAACATTAAAATCAACTGCATTGAATCGAGAGATGATGAAAGCTGACAAACAGCAGACCCCATGTAGAAAATCAAAAAGGGGGCGGGTGACAAATTCCAAACAAGCTTGCATTGCACTAGCTAGCCATCAGGTTCATAATTACTAGGTATCTCGTTTAAAGGGGGACATTCTCAGGACTGCAGCATTCACCGGCCACCGCCTTTAAAAGTACAACACAGCATAGTATCAGCAATCCATCTACATACTGTCGGAGTAGAATCCACAGCCTTCTACATCAAAAGCAAGTACTCTACCCATTATGTTATTAACAATGCAAGCAAACTTGGTACAAGCAGCTCTAAACTTTTCTTCCACTGAAGTTCTCAGCCCCTTATAAAATCCACTTGACTCTCTCTCTCAACTTTACAGCACAAGAAATCTGTAAAATGCCAAAATTTATTGTGGGGGACCAGGGGGAAACAAAAATCCCAATAACCAGGGACACATTTTAAACATTGCTTGTATAATCTTGGAAAATTGCTAGAATACAATGTTGTGTTACCAAATTACCAAGGGTTTCCTGAAAGATAGGACAACTGAAACTTAAATGGCTATTTAATGAATTCAGTTCTTCTCACTAATTTGTTAGAAAATTACAAATTTTAAGAGGAACAGACCAAAGAGCCAAACATTGAACACAAGTGGGTAGGGAATTCAGGCTCTTGCTTTTTGTACCCAAGGAGCAGGGTTTGAACCTGAGACTAAGTAACCCCTACCACCAGTTATACTTAACTAGGGCATTTTACACATACACACATTTTCCATTAAGCAGATAAAATACACATCCCCACAGCTTTTACTCCATTAAACAAATAGCTTGTAAAACAGTGAGCCCAATACAGCTTTCCATTAAGCAGATAAATACACAGCCATTAAGCAGATAAAATACACAGCCATTAAGCAGATACAATACACAGCCATTAAGCAGATACAATACACAGCCATTAAGCAGATACAATACCCAGCCTTACACACACACACACACACACACGCTTTCCATTAAGCAGATAAAATACATAGCCCCACAGCTTGTACTCAGTTAAACAAATAGCTTGTAAAAACAGTGAGTTCAATGCACAGATGTTAAGCAGGTAAAATACATAGCTGTTAAGCAGGTAAAATACACAGCCGTTAAGCAGATACAATACACAGCCATTAAGCAGATACAATACCCAGCCTTCCATACACACACACACACGCTTTCCATTAAGCAGATAAAATACATAGCCCCACAGCTTGTACTCAGTTAAATAAATAGCTTGTAAAACAATGAGTCCAATACATTTTGGCCCAGTACATAAAAATACAGCTTTCCATTAAGCAGATTGGATAAATAACACAGGCTGCCCCAGCCAGCTTGGACTTCGTTAAAGTCCATTAAGCAAATAGCAAACAGTGAGCCCAATAAGCAAATAAAATAAATAAACACACATAGCTTTCCTTTAAGCAGATTAGATGAAACAACACAAGCCCCAGCTTGGACAAGTCTATTAAGTAGATAGCTTGTAAAACAGTGAGTCCAGTAAGCAGATGAAATAAATACACATGCAGCTTGTAGATTGCCATTTTATCTGCTTAACTTGTCACAGCCTCAGGACCCGAGCTTGTAGTTCGCTCTTTAAGCAGCTAAACAAAAAACACACAACATCTGGCCCAATGACACTAGCACATTGAACAGAATTCAGTAGTTCTTTAAGCAAATTGAACAGACTTCAGCAGCTCCTTAAGCAAATAAAAACACTTAGCACCCCTTACCTCTAAATCCATCTAGGAAAACAGCAGCGAGCATCTCCTTCTGAAACTCCAGCGAGCGTCCACTTTTTCTAAAATGAATAAATAGATCCAGTCCTTTGAGCGAGCATCTTTTAAATAGATCCAGACCAGTAAATGTAAATCCTTTCTGGCTCTGGTAACTTTGCCGCTCGCAAATGCATTTGAACCAGAGCCGGAAATACATGCTACGTACGAGCGCGAGCAAGTCTGACAGGCTGGTGGAGCTGACGTCATCGCGCACGTGATGACGTCAGCTCACGAAGCGCGAAAATTAAAAAAATAAAAAAAAAGTGCAAATAAATCGGAAATGAAGGGGTGCCACTCGGGAATCGTGGCACCCCTTTTTTGGACCCCAAAACTCGGTAAAAAACGAGTAATTCGGGACAGTTGAGTGGTATGAGTGGGTGCATGATGGTATGGAGGTAATTGTGGGTGGGAAGGAGTTCCATAATTTGGCTATGGTGCAAGAGAATAGTGCTTCACCAGCAGAGTTACTGGCTTCAGTGATCTGCAAGTGATTTTTTTGCTGGATCTTAGAGGTCTGGTGGTGCGATAGGGTTGGAGTAGATTCTGGAGGGATGGGACATTTAGTGGATGGTTTACTAGTTTGTGGGCGAGTGAGAGTTGATACCATTGAAGGAGGTGAGGGAGTTCAAGCCAGCCCAGTTTAGCAAGTGAGAGACAGTGGTGACTATGGTAGGATGCCCCTGTGGCGAATTTGGCAATTTTGTTGTAGCAGGTCTCTAGCATGTTTAGATCGCATTGCCTTAGGTTGGTATATATTGGAGAGGCATAATGTAGGGTGGAGATAAGGTGGGAATTTGCTATTGAAATCTTTGCTGCTTTGGTGAGAAGTTGCTTATTTCTGTATAATGCTCCTAGTTTTTTGTGGACTTTTTTTATGGTCATGGATATGTGAATGTCAAATTTTAGTTTATTGTCTATTTCCACTCCTAGCAGTCTGGTGTGTTCAGTTGGGTATACAGTGGTGTTGTCTTTTGCTGTGATGTTAAAGTGAGAGTTGTTTTGAGTATGTTTGGTGAGTTGGAAGATGAGTAGTTTAGTTTTGCTTGGGTTAAGTATTAACTGGGCATCGGATAACCAAGTTTCAACAGAGAAAAAGGCTTCCTGTGTGACTTTTTGCAGTTTGGGTAGGGACTGGGCTGAGCAGATGATGGTTGAGTCATCTGCATATTGTATGAGTGTGCCATGTTTGGTGGCAGAGGCTAGATTATTGGTGAAAACAGAGAAGAGTAGGGGTCCAAGGATGGATCCTTGGGGAACCCCTATGGAGACAGGTAGTTGGGGAGATATGTCATTCTGCCATACAATGGATTGTTGGCAGTCAGACAGGTAACTCTGAAACCAGTCGGTGACTGATTGAGAGAAGGATAGGTTATTGAGGACAGAGATAAGTTGTTTGTGTGGGACCATGTCAAATGCTTTAGATAGGTCTAGGAAAGTAGCAGAGGAGAGATAGCCATTGTTTTTATGCTAAAGGATAGTGTTAGTAAAGGAGAGTAAGGCAGTGGTGGTGCTATGGTTTGGTCGGAAACCATGCTGAGTATTGGAAAGGAGGTTGTTAGTAAGGAGGTAGTCTGAGACTTGAGAGTGTATGCATCTCTAGTATGTTGGAGAGTGGAGAAAGAATAGCTATGGGGCGGTAATTGGTTAGTTCTGTGAACGGTCCGCCTTTGTGGAGGGGAATTATATGTGATACTTTCCACAGTGTGGGAATGTAACTTTCTGACAGAGATCGGTTAATCAAGATGGATACTGGGTAGGCCAGAACATCAGCTGCGATTTGTAGGTATTCACTTGGGAGGTTGTCTGCTGCTAATTTGGTGGGCTTAAGTTTAGTTAAGAGTTTTTTTATGTTGGAGGTAGGTACAGGAGAAAAAGAGAAGGCAGTGGGGAGATTACTAGTTGAAGGTGTGGGTTGGAGGGGAGGGGGTTGTGTTGTTAAGCTAATGATAGTATGGTTTGTGTAAAGTGTGTGTTGAATGAGGTAGCAATATTTTCTGAGGAATGAGGGATGTTAGGAGGAGGGGTACTGACTTTACCTGGGTGGAGGATGGAGTTTATGGAGGACCAGAATTGTTTGGGGCTGTGTTGGGAGGAGTCCAGGGCAGACTGGTAATATTGGAATTTGTTGTGTTTTATTAGCTTTTTGACTTTATTGCGTAGTTCTAGGAATTTCTGTCTAGTTGAGGGGTTTTGCACCAGTGCTCCCAGGCTTTATCCCTGTTTTTCATTTCTGACTTAGTGGTTTTCTGTAGCCATGGGGAGGATTGTGCTTTGGTTCTGTGAAGTCTTATGGGGGCATGGTAATTAAGGATGCCCAGGAAGGTAGTATTAAAAAATTCAACTGCGTCATCAAGACTGAGGTACTTTAGAGGATGCCAGTTACATTATTTGAGGGATGAGATGAATGTGAGTGGGTTAAAGTTTAGTTTTTTTATGTATTTGACGGTAGATGACAGGTTTAGCTTGGTATAGGTATTTTTTGAGTAGGAATGTTGGGGAGTGATCACTGAGGCTATCTGATAAGCAGCCTGTTATATATGACTGGGGGCTCTTACTGACTAGTATCCAATCCAGGTTAGTGTGCTTGCTGGAGTTTTTATTTATCCTGGTTGGCAACTGGACTAGTTGGGTGAAGCCATGAAGATTTACATGATGGGTTGGATGGTTGCCAGAACAGGATTGCCAGTCAATATTGAAATCACCTAAAATTATAGTTTCTTGGGGGAGATGTTGGGTAGACCAGCTGAGGAGGTTTTCTGGTGGAGGGATGCTTTGGCCAGGTGAGAAATAGCATCCAATTATGTTGATGGTTTTGTTTTGGTTTATTTTGAGGTTGGTATATATTATTTCTTCATTGCCTATTTACGGAGCTGATGATTTTAAGATCTGGATGTTTAGATGCTGTTTAAATATTATAGCTACACCGCCTCCTTTCTTGTTTAGCCGGTCTACTCTTAGTATGCTGTAACCTGTAGGGAGTATTTGCTCACTGGTAATGTGAGGTTTTAGCCAGGTTTCTGTCAGGATGACTATATCTGGGAGTACAAGTCTATGGTGGCAGGGAGTTCATGGACTTTGTTGGATATACTTCTAATATTTAGGCTTAGTAGAAGGAAGTCACTTGGCTTTCTATTTGCTGTAATATGGGAGAAGTTGTGGTTTCTAGTCTGATTATGAGGATTGGGGTTGGAGATGATAGGGCCAGGGTTGGGGTGGATGTCTCCACTTAGGGCTAGTTTTGATATGCATGAGGTTATTAGTTTTCTCAGTTTTTGAATGTGTTTGTTTATAAGGGAAACTTTATGATTGTGCTCTGTGGGTAATAGGTATGGTGGGAGGGTTACTATGTTAAGTTGTAGGGATGCTTTATGTTTGAGTAATATAGTTGGTAGAATATGTGGGGGATGCATAGTGATGGTTCTTGAGTTGGTGGGAGGGGAGCTGAGTGAGGGTGAGATATGAGTGGTGGTGTGAGTAGTAGTACAGTGGTAGTGGTTGAGTGGAGGAATGATGGAGCTTTGGTAGGAGGTAAGATATGCAAGGAGAGTGCATGCAGTGAGCATAGGTAAGGTATGCTTGTACATGTTAGTTGAGGAGGTGTGATAGTAGTGGGATGATGGAGGAGGTAGTGTTGGGTTAGCACTGTGGTTGGCTATTGGAAAGATGGGAGGGGTTTGTGAGTGTAATAAAGGTGGGACCACAGGGGGCGGGAGGAAATAGTGGGCAGGGTGGGGAGTGAAGCGGGTAGAGACCCTGTTAGTTGCTCTTATGAGGGGGCTGGAAACAATCAGGTAACAAAGTTAATTGATAAATGAACATATGATAGTGACAAGGGTGGTTGTAGTTTTAAAAATGGTGCCTGCCACAGGTAATATTTATTAACTTTGGGATTGTCTTAAGGTAATAAACAGGGAAGGGAGAGGGGAGAACAAGGGTGTGAGCAGGCAGTTCTTTGTACTGTTGCTAATGAGCCAAAGCAAAGACAAGTTTGTGTTTAAGAAACAATCACAATTGACCAAGGACTGCTCTGAAACTGTAAGTCATTTCTTAGCCATTTCTCAGGTGGAAAAATAGGATAACCTTGTATCAGTAGGCTACTGTGGTCTCAGTTTAAATTAACAAACACACAGTATTGATCATTTATGGATACTATTTGCTAACAGAAGGGAATAAGAGAGAAAGTGGAAGATGAGTGTGTGTGTGTGTGTGTGTGTGTGTGTGTGTGTGTGTGTGTGTGTGTGTGTGTGTGTGTGTGTGTGTGTGGGAGGGGTGGGGGGTTGTTTACAAGCCAAAGCAGAGTGCTCTCCAGGGGAAAATGAATATTAGCTCAGACAGGTAGACACATACTCAAAGTTAACTTTAGCTGTTTGCAGACAGTTCAGACCTGGACTGCACTTTTCTTATAAGAATGATAAAGGTGGTACTGCAGTTGAATACTTAAGAGTGGTATTAGGTTCAAAGTTAACTTTAGCTGTTTGCAGACAGTTCAGACCCGGACTGCGTTTTTCTTATAAGACTGATAAAGGTGGTACCGCAGTTGAATACTTAAGAGTGGTGTTAGGTTTGAGAGACACTGAACCCCTCATGGGGCCTGTAGCAGAATGGCTAACCTAAATCCATTATTTCAATTTACAGTTAAAATTAATAATGTGATAATATCATTCAGTCCTTGTAGAACACAGGCATTCAGTTTTATCTGCTAGTTATATTCCTTTACATCAAACATGTTTTCTTCATTGCAGTTCTCATGCTCATCAAACCTACCCATTATATAAGTAGAACATTGGCAGATGATATTTATAACATCCTTAGATACAATGCCAAAACTTTGTTCATACATTATGTTACTAAGTTTCCTTAATGTTTAATCATCATCAACTCCATTTTGCCTACTTTCTCCAAGGGGTTGGGATGTCGTGTCAACTGTTGCCATCTCTCTATTGAATGACACTCCTCTACCTCCTTTTGTGACATTCATGCCTGAATGTCAAAGGTCTTCTCTTATAGAATCCATCTTCCTTTTTGCTGGATGCACTTGTTTCTTCTTGTCTTCTTCCTGCCTGTCCCAAATCTTCTTCACCAGATTGTCTTCTGGTTTTCTACACATCTGCCCAAACCACCATAGTTCTCTTTGGCCTTCTCTGCAATTGAAGCTACTTGGGCTTCTGCTCTGATGTCTTCATTTCTTTGTCTGCCCCACTTTGCCCATCCTACCACCTATCCCTGGTAATTCATCTCTATCAGCTCTAGTTTCCTCAACTGCTCTGCCTTCACTGCTGATCTTTTTGTACTATACAGCAGTAGTTACACTGCTGATTAGTACACCTTACTTTTCAGCTTTTTTTGTATTCTTATGTCACATACTATCCTTGACACTCTGTGCCATTTAACTGAAAACTCTCTGATTCTAGACTTGACAACCTTATTTAGACATCATTTTGCCACAACCATCCCTCCCAGACACTTGAAGCTGTTAACCTGTTGCACTACTTTTCCTTCTATCTCATTTCTCAGCATCTTCTGATTTCTCCCATTTGCTGCCATTACATTTACCTTATCTGTAATCAGTTTCATCTCATATGCCTTCAGTTTCGCATTCCATTCCCCTATCCTTTGCTGAAGTTATTTTTCAGTGTGCCTGTAATGTCATATTATCTGCATATGGCAACTTCTACATAAAATGCCATACATTCTAAACAACATGTAACATATACAACCCCTCTTGGCATTCAGTTAAAATACCTAGGAGAATAAGCTACCGTTAATTAGGCAACCATTAACTTTTTCCAGAAAAAGCTGCATTGTGGACAGAACCAAAAAGGAAATGTCTCTCTTCTTTTTGTAAATGATTGTCCACAGTCTTCATGCATTCTTTTAACAATTCTTTTAAATTTTAATAACTTTTAAATAACAAAAAAGATCTATCTAACTTTCTTGCAAAATATTTACTTACTAAAATCTTCCAAATATTTTCAACAATATTATTCACTACATTTGTTGTCTACAATAAATAGTAAAGCAAAATCATGGTTCATCTTACTATCACTAATTACTGACTATACATCCATCATTTACTTTCATCTATGGTTATTCCATTTCTGGTTCCCATCCAGACAATAATAATTAAACTATTTAAAATGACTGTATGATTCCCATTGCATCAACAAATCTTTTCATTAGAGAAACTCGTTCCCTGTTATTGCATCATTTGTTAAATTGGGTACTACAGCTAAAGGATGTACTACTTTCCCCAAAACCGTTTTTCTAGTTGTGTAAAATATATTGTTTCTTATCTCAGTGAATGCACACTACTTCAACTGCTTTGTTAGTGAGGGTTTGTTTTTTGCATTCATACATACTACCCCTGTGTGACCATACTGAGTGAATCAAGTAGTCTTTGTAGCTCTCTGCCATCATTTAAGATATTGTGGTTAATTAGGTTTGCTGCAGGGCAGTAACAGAATGTATAATTAATTAATCCAGCAGATAATTTATTAATGGAACCTATTCTTATACTGAAGACATGTTGGTGGCTGGACAACCAATGTTCGTAATACCTCTAGCTGTGAGCACATTGTGTGTGTAAGATAGTATGTAAATGTAATATATGTGAGATATGGCATGTACATGTAACCTTCAGTGGAGTGGCATCCCATGCCAGATTGATTTAAAGTTTAAATCTGTAGGTTTTGTTTTCTTGTTGACCTAGGCAAGTGTAAAAAAATATACCATCTATCTGCAGTAGATACCTGGAGAGGCTTCCATATATTACTGTAAAACAATACACTAATAATGTGCTGCTCATATTTTAAATGGATAATTTAAATCAATATAGTTCAGCTAAAGATGAAGTACCAAGTGAGTTAGCATTATATGCAAACTGTTGTTGAAAATATTTGGAGGATTTTAATAATGAGCAGTATCAGCATCTAGCCATCATTCAATATTTTTGTCATAATTTGAAGTCAATGAAAGGTTACAAAACAATTAGAAAAATCATTCAAGGTTACTTCCACAGAAGTTGTAGTGAGCTGTGGCTGTCTCTGTGTGGGAAAAGGTAGCTATCTAGTATGAGTTGGGGGAGCATGTCATCCCAGACAGGGATTTCCCACTCTAGGCAGCTGTGTTGGCATAAGTATGATCAGCTACAGTTGTGGAGGGGGGACCAGCAGGCACAGTGGGTATCATAGGTGCAGGAGAGAAGGCCAGAATTCCTTAAAAAGTATATTTTTTTAATTAAAAGGGTACCAAATATGTAAGGATAATTAAAATGTATCTATGTATGTATGACTAAGTTACATGAATGCAGGCATATATTTCTGTATGTGTGTGTGTGTGTGTGTGTGTGTGTGTGTGTGTGTGTGTGTGTGTGTGTGTGTGTGTGTGTGTGTGTGTGTGTGTGTGTGACATCTACATATGCTAGTGATAGAAGTGTTTCCAGGGAGTGCAGTTTTTGGTTTAAGCTCCTAGCATTTAGCAGCATTTATGCATAAAAGACTTGACTGTCTTCTTAACATCATCTCCAACCACTGGAACTCCATTAGAGGGCATATATACCTTCTCTCTTGATTCTCCGATCTCAGACACAGATACAGAAGACTTGACTACCTTCTCTTCTCTCCTATCTCTTAACACAGTTTTAAGCTAATTTGTAAGCTCAACCGCCTTCTTCTCCTCCAAATCACCACCAAACAACTCTCTTGACTCCATTGCTGTAACTCCTTGCCTTTCTGAGCAACCTCCATGCCAAAAATAGAAACAAGAAGTGCAACCACAAAAAATGTTTCCCTCACAACAAAAAGAGTAGGGGAAGCTCCCCAATGTCCTAACCAAACTTCCCTTAGTAATAGAAGTACCACCTCTGTCTACCCTGAAAAGAGGCCACTATCCTAGTGGCACTACTCTGGTCACCAAAAGGTACATAAAATAAATAAATAAACAGCTCGCTTACTATCACAGATATTTGACTAGGCTGTGTTCCAATTAAACTGTTTCACTAATCAAATGGTTTAATTAGTTTGCCTAATACCATTATTCAGTGAGGGTATTCTACACTTAAAAAAACAAAACAAAGCAAAACAAAACAAAAAAAGAGCTAAGTATAACAAAACTATATACAAATATTTTCAAACATAATAAATCACTGGTATAGAAATTGCAGTAATGACACCCATCTGACTAAAACAGATAACATTCAGCGTATGATTTTAAGAGACTCATAATTTGGGGCCATAGAATTTCAAGTTTTTGAGGAAACATGGGTTCACTTAGGAGATAATAAATAATGATGGAAAGGAAGTGAAGTTAGATTATGGAAGATTTTAGAGATGTCCACAAGGTGGGTGAGAGGTATGGAGGGGAAAGTTATGAACAAAGTCCAGAAGAATGGGAACTCTCTCTCTCTCTCTCTCTCTCTCTCTCTCCCTCTTATTTAAGGAGATTAGGAGAGACAAAAGCTGACTTTTAATTTCCTCCTGGTTTACAGAAACACTTTTTATTCACAGCAATCAAAGGAAAAGTCAAGGCAAATGAGGCATGTGATCATTATATTATGCCAATAACCATTCTTAAACTGTACCTCCCTTCTTGATGACAGCTAAACCACTCAGGCAAGTTTGAAGGAAGATGGTGTATCACACTGCTTGATCTGCAGGGGCAGGTTTATTTCAGAGGGTGGATAAATGGTGGGAAATGAACCTCTCTCTCCACCATGTTTATTAGTCTGCTGATGAAGATTAAGTTCAAAAACATTTGGGCATATCCTACATTGGGGGTGTAGGTACTCCAATTTATTGAGGGGTAGTAAATGTTATCAATATGACAAAGACTTTGCTTATGGGGAGTTCATCAAGTAACTTTGGGAACCTTACATGAACCTCTGGGAACATGCAGGATGCTCTGTAACAGATGAAAACTGATAGCTGGTCTTTAGTGTGATTTGGAGTTCAATACATTCAATTTGTAGAGCTCTGAGTATTTGGATGAAATATGGTCCCCTTATCATACAGAATGGAGGCCTGCACTAAATTTTCAAGTGCAGCTTGATCTGGGACTGATCAGTGCAGGTTGAGCAAATGGAGGGGAGAAGAGAGACAGAGAATGTAAGAACAGATAGGCAGGGCTAGTGGTTAGAACAGACATAGTACAAGTAGGAAGCTAGGGAAGATCTGAGGGAGAAGAGGGCAACTAACTGAGAAAATCACTCATAAAGACAACCTGAAATGAAAGACATACATTTCTGCTGGGCATCTGCCCAACACAGCTTTTCATAAAAGTAAGTGTCAAGGCAGGCATGGAAAGAAAGGGGAAGGAGGATCTGCCACCAATAAGGGCAACTGACCTTTTTAGGTTGCTTTTTCCAGCAAGGGTGGAAATGCTAGGCAGATTCGATGATAAATTCATGCAAACAAAGTACAGGGACAAGCTTGGAAGGAAGAGAGTCAGAAACTGGGGCTGGTGAGCTTGTGGCTTGAAGAGATGGGCTTCTACACTCAGACTTGGCAAAAAAGGGCATGAAAGTTTAATTCTATGAGACTTCCACTCTGAAGATCAGGCCTAGAGCTGCAAAGCAACTCACCTCAAGGTCTATCCCTGTATACTTTCTAAGGTAAAGTTTCACATAAAGAATTGCAATGACTTTCTAGTTTTGCAGGAATTTCAGGACATCTGACCTTCAGGAATGATAACCAAAAGACAATACATTAGTATTTGTAGAGAAGCCAAGAGAGTATGTTGGTGGGCCTTGTATTTTGGTCATCTTCAAATGGCTATGCACATTCCAGGAAAGTCCCACTGGCTAGTGGACAGCATAAGCAGGTCTATACTATGCCTCATAAGAGATCCCTCAATCCACTAGTGGCTCAAGAAATTTTCAGTCACTGGGGCAAGCCTTACTGTAACTTGTTCACCTCTCCATCCAACACCAAGTGCAGAAGCTATTTCACCCAAGATCCCCAAAGGGGGCAATCACCCAGGGAAGCTCTAGTTTGCCAAATCCCCCCAATCTACTCTGTTTCCCCCTCTTCCCCAATGACCAAGTTCTTACAGATGGCTTTGACTTAAAATCAGAGACGATTATCTTTGCTCCATACTGGCCAAAACAGATCTGGTTTCCTTTGCTCAGGCCTCATCTGAGGAAGCCCTCTTGGCTTCTAGATCCACACCCAGATTAGGTTCATAGGTGTTTACTAGACTAATGACCACAAGGACCTTTTTAAGCCTAGCCATGCATCCCAAATCTTTGACAAGTTCTGGTACCCTTGATAAGTGTAAGCAGGGGCATGGGAGGTTAAACATTTATAAGCAGAGATTCTTTCTCCCCTTCTGGTTAGCTTCACATGTTTTTTCCGATTATCCTAAAGGATCTAGTCATGCTTCACTCTGAAAAAATGTAATCTGTATTTTGTCTGATTGTCAGAAACAATTTACTTAGAAAACTTATAAAAGAAAATGGAAATGCTTCTGCTGATAAGGCAAAAAACGTGTAGCAATAAATTTTGTGCCCTTATATGCACTGGAGACGACTCCTTATATCCTGCATCATAATTCCTTTAAAATCTATCGTTTTACAATTAATTACATCACTGCATCAGATTGAAAAAAAAGTCTTAAGCAGAACTGATAACAATAAGCAAAGATTACTGTATGCTGATACAGATTCTGTTGATGGGCCTCCTACACACAGCCCCTGCTTTACTGATATTTCTTGTCCCGCAAATGTTACAACTGGGTCCTGCAGATTTTTTTTTTCCTTTCCATGATCTGCTGATAATACTTGTTGGGCATTAAGCCATTTGGGGTGATATGAATGAACAAGATGACCCTAATTAAAAGGCAAAATGACATTTCCAGGGTATGAAGTAAGAATTTATTGGGTACCACTGTAGAGGATTACTCTCCTTCAAGCACTGAAAAGTCTTAAAGTCTCCAACTTTGAACCGTATTATAAAGTTGTTCACCTAACATTCATGTATCTGTGATTCCTAAACAGCAAATCAGAAACTGATAAGTCAAGCAGTGTAGTGTCACCATGACAACTGGTTTCAGTGATTCTACTGGTCTAAGGAACAGATGAGAGATTGTCACTCAGTCAGAACTACATACGATAATACTTTAACACGTTTATTTATTCATTACACTTCATCTTGCAGTGTGAGTTAACATACAGTAAAAATAATTTTAAGAACAGTTCTTATTGTTTCAATACAAGTCTTTACATCATGCATTCATATTGTTCAGTGCCCACCAGACCTACCACATCACTACTCTGTCTGTATTGATCTTAAATATGCACTCCTTTCCTCCTTTAAAGATTCCATCTCCATTGCTTTCATTTATTTTTATAATGCTCAGTGTATCTGTAAAACTGGATTAGTCATTGATATCCATTTCCTTGTTACTGCGTTTTTGGTTACCAGGCCACTTCTCATCCTAAACACCAAATCGAAAACATTCTCTCTCTGGCTACTGCACTGTTTGAATCATAACATTCTATAAGGAGTCTTTAAAATCAATCAACGCTGTAAATGTTTCCTACCTCAGCCTCTTTAAATTTCAAATCTCCAGCATTCGTTGAAGTCTACTCAGTGTATGCAAATAACAGTGCAAATATCATTACAAACATCTCCAAGCAGATAACCTGAACCATCTGGACTTTGTTGTCTACAGAGGCGCCCAACAAATTTCTTCCCATTGTTCGATAATAATATGTTCTTTCTCAATCCTTTCTAAGCTCCTCTGACTGATTCTTACAATTATCTTACATACTCTTATTCCCCTTTTTGGTGATAGCATATAAAGCTCCATCCCCTTCCCCATTCTATGTCTCTCTATCTCTCTCTCTGATATGGAAGGCAATCCCTAACTTACAAGTCAAATCCTTGCTTGTTTCCTCCCACTCTATTAGCATTTTCCTTCCAATGCATCTGCCCAAGTACAACTTATTGCCAAAAAGACAAACTTTAAAAACACAGAACAGGACATCAACCACATTCACAAGAATGCCTCATAAATAAATACACAGGAAAAGGCACTTTAATCTCTTCCCATAATTATGAAGTTGACCATAATCAAAAATTTAATGTCATTTCAGACACATTTCAATAAATGTTACCCAGTCATGTGATCTTTTATAGACCATCAGTAGTACTTCTCAAGTATGTGAAACTGTTTAGGTGCGCTTATGTGAGTGAAATAAAAAAAAAAGTGAATGAGATTGTATGCATACTTATAACAGAAAACTGCTTTACAAATACCTGACCTAGTACTGCCCAAATCTTAACTGTGCATATTTATTAAACAGACATTATTGTGAAAATGGACAGTGGATTGTTATTTTTATGTTTTTATTAGCTAAGAGAATGACTAAGGTGTTGCCAAAGGTGACAGAAATGGATTAATGTTGTTTTGATCACGGGAAACAAACATTTGGCAAACTTAACAGAATGATGATGAGCCACATAGAAGCAAAGTGCAAGAAGACCCTGCTACATCTGGTCATTCTTGATGCAAAGAGGACATTCAATACAGTTAGTTGGGAGTTTACAAGTAGGGTAATGGCAGCATTTGCATTCCCTGATAGAATAATAGGGTAACTTAGGAAGTTATGTGAAGGGTCAGAGGCGAACATCAAGGTGGGAAGAGTTCCTCTCTGACAAGGTGTGTTTGAACAAATGAACCAGTGTCCTTTTCTCCTTTGTTACCTGCCTTATAATTAGATACACTGGCAAAGGAAATACGGGCTTCACACATTCAAGGATATAACTGGTATGACACTAAAGGAAAATTAGCCTTATTTGTAGATGACATTACTTTATAGTTGATAAATACAGAAAAGAACATTCAAGTCTTCTGGAACATTTTGAGACACTTTCAGGTTTTTACAGGATATAAAATAAATGAAGGTAAAACAAAGGCTGAAGCAGCAATCTATCTTCCCAGACATTAATTAGTTCAACAATACTCACATTTATGGGGACGTGATAAGATGGAGTATTAAGATGTTTTGGTTGAAAAGGATTCCATTATGGCAGCTAAGGATATGTAGGAAGAGGTTAAACAAAAGATATTACAAAAATTGAGAAGCTGGAAGCTCTTAACTATGGATATGAACAGTAATGTACAAGCAGAAAAATGTTTCTAGTCCCTCTAATACTATAAACAGGTCACCCATATTTTTATCAATCAGAGGAGAATCTATTGATCACACTTAATAAAGAACTGAATTAATTTATATAGGAGGGAAAGAGGGCAAGAGTCAAGTGGAATAAGTTGTTTCTATCCACATAATAAGGTCGTTTAAGATTACCAGATTTGAATGGAAAATTTAGAGCTACACAGTTAAAGTTCATGTATGCAAAACAGGCAGAAAACTACAAAACAAACTGGAAAGAAATTATGTTGAAATGGGGGGTTCACATTATAAAGAAATGCTGGCATTTAAGAAGAGCAATTACAACCAAACAAAATATCATATTAGCAGAAACTAGTTTGAAAACATGCCCAAAATAGGAATAGAGAAAGGAGATTTTACCAATAGGGCTGACTTTCAAGTAGGGGAAAGGAAATCAGGCAAGAGGAAGATGGAATTTTCTGGATAAAATTAGCAAAGGAACCAAGGTATTTGGAGCAGTCAGAGTGGGATGAGGTCAAGCAAAAGTTTGGTCTACTGGCTGGAGGCTGCTTTTCCTACCAGGGATTGATAAAGTACAGGCAAAGAGAAACTCATAAGGGAATCTTAAGTGAAAGAATCTCTGTAGTTGAGTTTATAGTGGAGTCTAGAATAAAGTCTGTAGTTAAAAAGGGATAGTTACTAGGGCATATAAAATAATGCATGACAACTTTTTATCCATATGTAAACAACAATTGCTGGATGTGTGGTGGGAAAGACCGAGGTACTTGGGAACATGTTTTTTAAGAATGTAATGAGATGGTAGATTTAAAAAAAATCCCTACTGGGTACTTTTTCAGAAATGTTGGGGGAGCAAATTACTGTAACTAAGGAAATGATTCTTTTGAACTGGGATATGGAAACTGAATTGTCTAGATAACCTAAGGCCCTATAAAGTTGGCTGCGCCAAAAGCAATTACTAGAAAATGGAAATCAAAACTAAAACAACAGTAAGAGAATTATTGAATGTTGTAAAGGCGATACAAAAACTGGAGGTGGGATTTTTAGAAAAGGGAAGAAGCAAACTACATAGAAATAAGTGGCATCTGTATAATAATGTTCAGGAGGAGAAATGAAATTACAGGGCAGGCAGGACTTCAGCAATCTAAATGATGTTAAGCTAAATAATAGTTAATAACTAAAGCATAAATGTATAATGCATGACAAAGAGAAATATATGTAATGGCGTGTTTGCTTTTCATAACTTTGTGTGTACCTAGGTCACTGTATGTGAAGTTAATAAAGGTGTTTACAAAATTCATGAATCTGTTTCAAAATATTCTACAGCACTGAGATACCATGTTCTTTGTCTATCAGATACATTACAACACAATCTGCAAGCAAGAATAGTTTCTGTTAATTGACATACCAGTTGCATCCTTGGATTTGCGAGTCTCTTATTTTTTTCTTTCTAAAGGCTCCAAATACAAAGCAAATAATGATAGGGGAAAAGAGGACATTCTTGCCTAGTTTCCCTGGTCAAACTCAATTTGGCTGATAATACTAGTCCTGCCTTTATTCCCATGCTACTGATCTGTCATACATTCCTTATTAACTCTATTATTTTAGTGGCAAATGCAAATGCTGCTATTACTCCACACATTAAGTCTTAACAGACACTAATGAATGCTTTCTCTGCTTCAATGCTCACCAACAATAGCTTTTTTTTTATGTTCTGATTTCCTCTGAATCATCATCATGCTATTATTATTGCCAAATGTCTGCCTCCCACAAAACCACGTCTCCGAATTTTGGCAGAATGTTTTTGCTGCCCTCTTAAGTAATACAAGCACAAACACTTTATAATCACAATTAAAACTGAAAACTGATCTGTACAACTTTGGGTCTATGGGGTGTAATACCGATACCACTGCTTTCCTCCAGGATGCCACCTCTTATCCTCATTTAACTAATTATTAAACAATGTCTTGCATGTCTTTATCAATTACCTCTCTCTGAGCTTCCAAACTTTTAACTGAATGCCATCTGTTCATGTGGATTTCTTATTTATATATCCTACCGAACAACTGAGCTCCTTTTTCCTCCAACAGCAAATCTAAACCTTCCATAAGTATTTCTGCTTACATCTTATCTCAACTTCCCTATTCTTCAGCCTTTAATACGTTCCCAAAATTTCTGATGTATTCACATCATATCCATGGGACCTCCAGTTATTCATCTTTGATATCACTTTTTCTATTTTCTGTTGACTTGTTTCTTGCATGAACCACACAAAACCAGATGAAAAAAAGAACCCAAAACAAACAAAACACCCCAGAGACTCTTCCACCAACCTCACAATTTTATCGAAATTGTTACAAATTTTAAGTGCTTTTGTTCCTTAACACTGAGGACTTCATCACAACATAGTAAAATTAAAAAATATATTTCATTTAAAAGTCAGATCATGCATCATGTGACCAAAGTGACCCAACCACAAACACTTATATAATACATAACAGGAAACCATATAACAATAACATCACATTAGACTCGGAAGCATCCCCTTCTGCTTTATATTTTCAGAAGAAAAGGTCTCAGCTGTCTCCTTATGGCAAGATTTGGAGCATTTGCATGATGTGCTCTTTCAATTAATACATACATACATACATACATACATACATACAAATGCTTCAAGCACGGGCATTAATGCCCTTCTAACTTGCCAATATACCAAAACACTTGTTCCCATAATAAATGTCCAGGCTGTTCTTAAAAATATCTAAACTAGTACTTGCTTTAATGTCATTTGTAGTCTGTTCCAAGCATCAGCTACTCTGTCAGAGAACCAATTAGTACACTTCTCATTCCTATAGAATCTTCTACATAGGTTATCTGATGATTCTCTGGTACTTTTTGATAACCCCAAACATTCCCAGAGGTAGATGTCCCTAAATGCCCTATATACCTGAATAAGATCTCCTCTTAAATATATGTAAGAGACACTGTACAAGTTCAAATATTTTAGTCTTTCATAATAACTTAGATATTCACATCCATGGATGCCCTTGGTATATTTCTGCTGTACTCTTTCCAGTTTATTCATGCTTGTTTTCCTATAGGGTTTCCATATTGCTATTCCATACTCAAGTTTGGGTGTAATGTAACTAACAAACAATGACATTAGAGAAGAAGTTGCCACTTTAAGACATACTAGATTAGTCCTATTGTTGATCAAATAGATGTATTGTCAAATACCTCATACCAGCGGGTTCATCATACTTTAGTAGAAGCCTAATTCTTAGGCACCATCCCTTTAATGTTGAAGTCAAAAAAATAATTTTCAAATATTGGGACAGTTTTAATATGGACTGAAGTTGACGTGATTGGTGAAAAAACCTTTATAGTCAACAGAAGGGGTAGGAATATGAAAAACGTCCTTGAGAAATATAGCACTCAGCATTCTGCACCTGTGAAGGGCATAAGAAAATGTGGATGCTGCGATCAATGCTCTTACATTTTGGAGCAGGATGCAGTTTTGATTGGACACCCATGTTTAAAGATTCATTTGGCCAATGGGGTTAATTGTTTAACTAGGAAGGTGGTGTACATAGCTATATGTGATTATTTTGGTGCATTTTATGTCAGGAAGACTGAAAGACCTTTTAACAAATGCATTTGTGAATACAACTATGAAATTTGTAAAATGAATTTCAATAATGTTCCTTATAAGCACAAGAAAGACTGCATTTCCTATAGGAGGTTTCAGTTTGCAGTATTGGAAAAGGTTATGACAAATCTCAGGGGTTGACTTTGGGAGACTATTTTGGAGTTTAAAGAGTTGTTATGGCTACTGAGGCTGGATACACAAGATGCACCTAGTTTAAATGAATATATTAGTATATCTAGTGCCCTTAAGCTCTGGACCATGAATTTGTAATAGTTGGCCTTAAAATGATTTTTAAAATATTTTTTGGGGTCTATGTTCATGTATCAAATAAGAATTACAGTGAATGCCTTATAATTGAAAGTTAAACAGTGAAAGTTTAAACTACTGAACATGCTTAACATCAAAAAGTAATTCACTGAATGGCCATAGTTGGCCAACAACCAGGAAGTACTGTAATGCATGAGGTAAGCAAAGGAAAACAATTTTTAAATTTGCCCTATTCTCCATTGTAGTGCGATCTTTGAGTTGGTATATATAGTTAATGGGGGGTGCAGCCCCCCACATTGGGGGGGTGTGAGCAAAGCCCCCCACCTTGGTTGATTACAATGTTGGCAACTACGGTCATTCGAGAAATTATTTTACAATATTAATCATGTTCGGTATTTTAAACTTTTGCTGTCTAACGTTCAATTATAAGGCATTCACTGTAATTCCTAGTCAATGCGCGAACATAGATCCATTTTTCTTAACATTACATATGTAGTTATTCATATCTACTTAATTATATTATTTATATTTATTATCTATTAAATAAAGCTCATTTTGAGTATATACAGTTACTTTTTTGTTTGTTTTTGTGTGACATTCTTAATAATTCACAGTTTTTAGGCTATGTACCTTTAAAAACTTGCTTTTTGAATCATGACATTTTACACACAGTGTTTTAAACAGAGGAGGGCCAATCCATTTTTATAATCTGGTTCTGAAGAAGTTTGGAAATCCTAGAAACAGACAAAAGGACTTAACCAAGATTTAAATTATTATTTAATAAATTGTATCTATTTTTCATGGGAGCCACTTTTCCTTCAGTGGCAATGCAGTGGTTTCTCATCTTTTTTCCTCTTTTCTTATAGTGTTATTTTACTTTAAATTTATTTTCTTGGAATTGTAAAAGCTCTAGGTTATGACCAGGAAGCCAACGTTTGGGTTGCATTATTTGTCCAGAAAGGGATTAACTGTATCTGAGCAGTGAGATGAGCTAAAGAAAAATAGCATTTTTTTATTTATGGTATGGAAAACAGGTCTCACTTCATCTTTTTTTGTTTTTCATAGATTATGTTAACAAAAGTAAGAGTTACTTATATTTTTATTATATGAAGACATTTGATGTGACAAAAAGTAATATGAATTGTTTCATATTATTATTATTATTATTACAATACGAAAACATTGACTTTGGTAACTAAAATGGATGGTTATTCTCCCCACCATCATCAAAGGAAAGGGATTAATTAATTACTTTCTAACTTCATTCATTCATATATCCCTTCACGTGGAAAATGAGGAGTGTTACTTACAGATGATTTTTTTGTCATGTTTGATCTGGACCACTAAGATGGTAAAATAGAAAACAAGGATTCATGTACAGAACTGCAACTTTTTCTAAGCTATGTCCTTAATTGTCATTACAACATCTTGAAGTCTTTGGTTAACTACAACCACCAAGATGTAAACTTGGAAATAGTTACCATGTTATCAGAAGTCATAGCACTATAGCCATTCAACTTTTCTATCTTGCTGGGGGAAAACTCAGGGCTTTAAAGATAAATGCTGTCATGTTTTGTAATCAAAGTTTTAAATGATGCTTTAATTCCTGACTTGCCTGTCATTATATATTGAAATAGCTGACCTTAGTGATCCAAGGCAGGTGCAGTAGATCATGTATAAGGAGAGGAGGTGTTGGTGGCTGATGGTCGGCTGTGGCAGGTAATAAAAGGTACCCCTGCTCTCACTGTGCTAATCCTCTTCTGCTCAAGTTTGTCTTCTGATGCAGCTTTGATATTCTCTTGCCTCTCCTCATACAGGATGAGCATACCTTCTAATCTGCACATGGAGATGTAACAACTCCCACAAATATATTTTTTACTCATTTTCCTTATCTTGTAACCCTGCTATGTACTGTGCCATCATCTTTTTTTATTCAGTCTTATGGTCTGACTAGTGTAGCCACTGTCAAGGAATCTCATGTTTCTGTTTCCAGCCTCAGCAGTATTGCTTAGTGACCTCCATAGTTTTCCTCATCAGCATTCTCCTTGAAAATATCTTTGTTCTATTCTAAATTCACTGCATGCTGTACAACTTACTGATGCCCTGGAACCTCAAACACTTCCTTTGCTCTCACTTCATTTTCTATAAACACTCAAATCCAGAAAACACCATATCACATTTCTTCTGCAGGTGACACTTTTTACCCAGGTTTCTGGCCTTTTATAGCCTTAAATAGTAATTATATTTAGCTTGATTTCAGAGTGTAGGGTGAATGTTCATAGGTTCATGCAGGCCTTTATAAGCCTAGCAGCACAACCCAGATCAGTTCTGTTCCTGTGTTTCATAGGCTTTTATTAGAAGTGGGTATGTTAGGCAGTTTCTAAATAATATGGTGGGGGTATGTTAATTTGGATATAGTTACTGTCTGTCTCTGTCTATCAGAGATTTGAGAGACAAACCTGGGATGAATTTCTGATTTCCCATCCATTGGTGAAGGTTACACTTAAATAGGGTTAGGTATGGATTCTGCTTCACATAGATGGGGAGCCTGTTCTGGATCATGGGGATCCCCTGATATACATATCTGTCTTACCAATATGCCCTATTTACATAGGATAATAGGACCATAGGAGGTTATTGGGTTGTTGCTCATCTAAACAGGATGTAATAGATGAGACTTTGTGGGTTCTGTTCAAGCAGCTTTATTATGTACAATCTCATTAGGATTGAGACTCAATAACTTTAACTTAGGCAAACTTTTATACAAACTAGCTATTACACTCATACATGCTCACTCTCTGGCTGCACTCTCAAAATGGCACTGAAGCTAGCACGTGCCTGCTATTTATATGCACGTTCAGTCCTTGAAATGCTTTTTAAAGATACAGCACACTTGCTCTGCTCTACATCCTCCCTCTTTGAGAAATAGGTTATGCAATATTGACAATATCAGTTGACATGCAATCAGTATAAATTAGATGTGTCCAACCTGCGGTCCGCGGGCCGCATGCGGCCCTCAGAGCTCTGCCATGCGGCCCTCTACCTCTAACTCCAACATCGATGTACACATGCCCCAAAACAATTTTTTGTTGTGTTTTTCATGGCCGTAACCTGTAAATTTAACATCGGTGTGCACATGCACCAAATCATCCTTCTAGTTTTTATTTTTTTGCACCAAAGAAGGGTCTGTGTGTTCGCGCCATTATTTCGTGCCAAAGAATCAGTGTGTGTGTTCTTGCTGAAGAGGGACTCGTCTATGGATTTGCTGCCATTGCCTTTTAAAGAGACAGCACTTAACCTGTGTTAATAGGTAAGTATGGTGTGAGTGTGTGCATACATGAAAGCAGAATGCTTGTGTGCGTGAAAGTATAAGTGTGTGTGTGTGTGTGTGTGTGTGTGTGTGTGTGTGTGTGTGTGTGTGTGTGTTTATGTGTGCATGATAGGGAGACAGAGAGAGACACATGCACAAAGAGGCTAACGTACAAACACGTTGGCTCACAAATCCATCCTACATTAAAATACACTTTCATTAAATTGCAGCTTTTCTGACAAGGAGAGTGTTGTATTGAATATGAAATCATACCTCTCAACTGTATGGATTTTCGAAGAATGTCTAGATTTTTGCCTCATCTTCCAATTTGTGTCTTTTGCTTAGGAAATAAAAGTTGTCATCCAAGGTAATGCAGTCCCAGGGATTAAGAATGAGACAGCAGCCTAGGGTTAATGGGTCAGTAATGGATTGACTAATGTGGGACTGTAGCATATAAAGTTTATTGTTTTTTTTTTGACAAACAAAAAAAATCACCCAGTTCTGTCTTGTCATTGGTGGGTTCTAAGCAGTGGTAGATTGAACAACAGTAAGCATATCTTTGGTGGATCATCAATACTGGCAAATCAGGTGGGCACAATGTCATTGTTTTAAATGTTGGGGGTGTGTATGTGTGTGTTTGTGTTGGAAGTGCTGCAATAGTAGATGATTATTAAAGACAGAAACTTACAAACTGTGGAGAATATGTTTCTTTGTTTCAAAACCTGATACTTGGGTACTAGGAATGCCAAAAATAGATTTTTTAAGACATAGCTTCTTGCCATTTACAGTGGATGGATATTTACATTTAATGGACAATGTTAGCAGTATGAGTGTGGTCCTGTAGGGATCTGGAGGATGTTAAGTCTACCACTGCCAATGTCTTGTAAAGTTACCTGGAAATGGATATTGGGATGTTACTGAAAAAATACAGCAAGTGGGCTTTGAAATGTAGTTTAATTAAACAAAGTGCACTTGCAATTTACAGGCCATAATTTAATTTATTTCAGGTAGTCCAGATCCTGGTAGATTGTATACCATTAGACTTAATTAGGGAGAGGTGTCATTCTGTGGGAAATAAGCAGACCTAGTTTCAGTGAACGCTCTGTGGTTGTTTGCAGGTAGGAAGTTGCAGGATGTGAAGCCAATGTGTTTTATTATTTTTAATGGATTTGTCATTTCAAAGTATGGTTTTCTTTGTTGCAAAAGAAGGCAGGATTGAATGAGTCATATAATGCTTAACTGACAAAAATGGGATAGAAACATTATACGTGATGTATTATGTTTGCAGCTACACTTGTTTCAATGGTGTCTGTGATGCATAACTATTTTTGGGCCTGTGTCCCAATTTTATTTTTCGCTTTGTCCAGAATTCTTGCTCTAAGGATAAGAGGTATGGTTCCATGCTAAATCAGAAGGTTGTATTTACCTTGGAAGACTTTTCAGCATAATTATGAGAAACAGAGCTTTTTTAATATCTTCACTTATTTCCAATATAAACTGCCATGTAACCTTGTAAATAACTTTCTTATTGCACTACTTTAATTCTTTTGGAATTGACAGGTATGCTTCATTGGTTCGGACATAAGCATAGTGTGCTGTGACTGATTTCTTGCAGCAGTCTGTGGCTTACTTATCACAATAACTTTTCTGTGTTTCTGGGTGTGTGATCAATTTAACAGTTTTAAAGATGTTTTCCAAAATTAAATAAATACATAATAAATTAAAAAAAAGTAATCCTTTCTTCACTTTGAGCTATTGACAAAGTGTGGGAATTTGTTTTTTTCAAAAGCGATAGTCAACATTACAGCTTAGTAAATGGTCAGTCTGTGAATAACTTCTGCACACATTAAAATGTCTGAATGTCAAATGGCTTTAGATTGGAGGGAAGTTATATGTTTACTCCAGTATGTAGTATGATCTTAGAGACTTTATAGATTTCGTATTGATTTAATTTTTGCTGAGCAGTTTGTTGATTTATTGATGGCCCTTTTGGTGGTGGGAAATTGCATGGATGAATCCATTTCTATTATGATTTTTTTTTTCAGACATTTTGACTTCCAGGCAATTTCAATCAGTGAGACTGTGTCATGTGATTACTGAGGTTGCCTATTTTACAAGTAGGGGCTCCTTTTCTGTGTGTGTGTGTGTGTGTGTGTGTGTGTGTGTGTGTGTGTGTGTGTGTGTGTGTGTGTGTGTGTGTGTGTGTATAAGAGATAGAGATTTAATATGTATACTGGATATATTTTTGCAAATGGAATTCTTAGTTAAATAGGCCCCTCTTCTTAGACAAGTAGACTTGGGTAACCAATATTAGATCTTAGCCATCCAGCTGGGAAAGTTTAGTATGTGGATTTTCCTTCCAGTTTGAAGAAGGCTATGCTACTTACTTAAGGAGTACATTCATGGCTATCCATCCAGTTGTAGTGTTGTTGAACTACATTGTTTGATAATTAGAGGAGCTTTTTACAGAAGTTGAAAGTTTTTGTGTCAAGAACCTGTCTATACAAAGTGACTTGTTTATGTTGCAGTGAAGGCTGTGGTCTTTGTAGTAAGTGTTTTAATATAACCAGTATTTCTGAGGTGGAGAAAGTCTCTTAAGGCAGGATCTTTCTTAGCCTGGAAAGCAAGCCAGTGATGAAATATATAGGGGTCAGTGAGAGACAGAGGAAAGCAAGAAGCTTTTTAGTCTGTTTGGATAACTAAGTGAACTCAGTCCTTTGACCTTTTTTTGTCAGAACTGGTTGTAGTCTTTCTTTTGGCATGGTGTTTTGCTGAGGCACGTGCCAAAAGGGGTGTTGTGCTCAATAATTTCTCTTGTAAAGGAAGAATACAGGGATGTTATGAACTCCTTGTCCATGGATGAGATACCCTTACTAATGAGGTGGGCCATGTAAAAAGATTTCTATACAACGGAGACAACGTGGTGGTCAAAAGTCAGGTTTCTATCAACCTGGGTGCCCAAGCACCTCACGACTGATTGCGTGCTTACAACATTGTTATTAATGTGATAATTTGTGGGGACATCACTCTCCTCAAAGGGGATGATTGTGCATTTTTTGGCATTTAGCTTGAGGCCATGTTTCTGGCACCAGTCATTTGTTTGGGTGAGACCCTCTTGTAGCTTATTCAGAATTGTTTTATTAAGTCAGTAATGTGAATTATTTACTTAATTGCAAATTTGTTGGCTTATTTTTATGGATTATAGTATTGTAGGACTGCTAATGTTGACATTGTATGTAGATGGACTGCTGGAGTGGTTTTCCCAGTGAGAAATGCTAGTGTTGTAGTGAATATCTGTTTATTTGTAAAAAAACTCTATCCCCAGGATTCACGAAGTCTCCGTGTAAGAGTTATAACTCTTACACGGAGGCTGCAGTTAAACTGAGTGATGTCAGCATGCTCTGCATATTCATGAGAGCATGCTGAATCACACCTAAGTCGAACACGGCCGTGTAAGACAGTAGGGGGCGTGGCCGTAGGCAGAGCCCTGCAAGCGGACACGCCCCCAGAAGTGTAAAAGTGCCCAAAGCAGACACCCACAACAGAGTCCACAGAAATGTGGATAAACACAACACAACACATGCCCCTACAGACTATTAAACATAAAACAATCTAAATGAACATGTCATATTTTTTTTAAATTGTAAAGATGTTTAACCGTGAGTGCGCTCGTGTGCGCGGGCGTGCCCGTAGCGCAGCTACAGTTAGCAGTCAATGGGAAAGCATATAAGAACTAAATATGCAAAATAAGCCAGGAAGCAATAGCGAAGCAGTAGAGATGCTGGCTGCAGAGCAGGCTTTCATGGTTCGAGCCCCCACAACACAAATTTTTTTTTTTTGCAAAATAAGCAGGAAACAAGTCCCTGACACATAGAACACATATAACCTGAATATATGTAAAATGGAATGTAATAGCCCATTTATATTTAATAAATGTGAGCTAAAAAATGAATATAAACTGCCAGATGTGCCCATGGCTGAGCTACAGTTCAACAGAGTGAGGGTATGTGCCCGTAGATAAGCATTGGTTTAACTGGTGCAAAATGAGTGCCTGTAGCCGAGCAGTGGTTTACCACGCTAAATATATGTGCCCCTGAGTGAGCTAAGTGGCATATGCGTGCCAATAGCCAAATGAGGCTTAAACCAGCGTACCCCGTTTGCGCGGAGCTGCGCACCGCGCAAACAAGGTAACCGAAGGGCAACGTTGAGCAAGCCGTATCAAAACTGCCTTCACACAGACACACCCCACAGCATGTCTAGACAGTCATGAAAAATTAAAAAGCAGTGGTCAGGTTCGAACCCAGGATACTATACACCATAGTCAAGGCACAGAACCACTGAGCCATGACAGCAGTACCTAGAAATGCAATAATAGCTTATATATAGGAATGAATACAAACTGCAGCATGACAATGCAGGTTTACTGAAGTTGATACAATTCCAAATTGGCCAATCACAGATATGTGCGGGAAAAACGGACTATATAAGCCCCATAGGCGGGAATACACAGCATAAACGATTGTAGAACAGACCTGCAGGCAGAATGTCAGGTGTAGGTGAGGGTAGTCGCTTTCGAGCGCAGAGGTGGGGTGTTGAGGAGTCCAGGTACATGGCCTGGCTCCTAGTCCACAACCATGAGGCCCAACTCATGCAGGGCCAGGTCCTCTGGGGAGCGTACAAGGCTGAGGCGTGGGACCAGTTGGCTCATGAACTCACCAGTGCCACAGGAATTCCTAGGACAGGTGAGCAGGTCCGTCACCACCATGCGGACCGGAAGAGATGTAAGCAGGACCAACTGAACCGTTGGATCCAGGAGGCCCGGCAATCACCCAACGCCCCACCACTGAGTAAGTATCAATTGATTATGTTTGTAGAAAGTTAAACTACCTGAAATCATGGAGATGTGTATTCCAATATTACTTCATTTATATTACAGCTGCAGGTGTCCGTTCTGCGAACTGCAGAGCCTATGCCGATAGGCTGGTGTGGTTGCGCCACCAGGCAGGTCAGTAATCCACTACTAGTAACTGTAAAGATATATAAATGTATGACAGTCAGCATAAGAGTGCAGTGTAGCCAGGAAGGAATTAAATCTGCAAGTCACAGTGTGAAAGTGTATGCAAGTATTGCCTGATTACAACAGTTCCCAGCCTGTAAGTTGAAACTAATCATGAGACTGTCCAACACATATTTTGAAATAAAACTGCCCTGCCTGTAAGAAAATAGTACACAACCTGCAGCAGCAGGTAAAGTATAGCTGCAGAAGAGGATGAAATCACATGTGTGAAATATATCCCTGTGGAAATACTGAAACATGACAGAAGTGAGAGTGCTGGAAAGAACTGTAATAACTACTGTTAAAACATGTCAATAAAGCCTAGAAGTACCAGTCTGAATAGTAACATGAAATCAAGTGAGAGAGTGTGAGAAAGTGCCAGGAATACAGCACTACAGTAGTAATAACCCCTGAATAAACTATACTGCAGTCAGGACATAATTAAATGCATGTGAGACTCAGAACCAAACAGAAACATCTGTTCAAAGTGTTGCTGCATGTGGAATGTGTACACCAAAATCTGGATATGTTGCTCCCAGTCTGAAATATGCAGATAGGATGATTGTCTGATATACCAAACATCCACACCTGTCTACAAGTATAGAAAGCACAGTTAACAGGATGATGTATCTGCACAAAGTTCGATATGAATGTGTATGAACAGCAATAAAATGTAGAGTTATGTTGCAGTAACAGTCCCATCTGCAAGGTGAAGTAGTTAACACATAGGACACTGTAGTTAGAACAGTAGTGTGTATATAACTGTAGCTATTAGAAATGTACAGCATATGTGGTTGTATTCGAAGGTGTTAATAATATGTTTGATTTACCCCACCGTCTAACCATCTATAACCCATTCCACGGGAAAATGGTATGTGCAATCACAATTACCACCCCTGGACGTCTGTCCTGTTTGGTCATATATATTTGCATGTCTGTTGATGCATCCGCCCCGTTCATACATCCACACCTGATGGCCTGTTGCCATCAATCAACCCTGCATGTTGTTGGACTGTGTATTACTGTTCAAATTATGCATGTGCTATGCACGCTGTTCAATGGTGTGAATAACTGGGTGTTTGGTTAATGGGAATACTAATGCATGCTGTTACAACTAACTGTGAATGGTATTTATATGTCACTAACCCAAACTGTCATGACATAATGCAAAACATAGAACGACAGGGAAGGCGGGTTCCGGCGGACCCACCTCTCCCACCTCAGCTGGCGAGTGCACCTGGCACTAGTGCCCAGTCCGGACCCTCCTCCGGTGGCCCTGTGCCACCTGCGGGTGGAAGCACTGCAGGGGTTGGGGCTCGCCCCCCCCTGCAAGTGTGGCCGGAGGAGATCCACCACTCACCCTCCGTAGCGTCCGGACTGTGGTGCGTAGGGAGATCCGGGACTGGGTGCTTGAGCCCCTACGCCAGCTCGAGGCACGGGTGGCGCAACTAACGGGCATGCCCATTGCCCCGTCTACACAGCCCCCAGCACAGCCCCGTCCTGGGCAGTGAAGGAACAGTGGCAACTGCCTATGGGTGGGGATATCAGTTCCACTGTTGCCATCTGTGGGCTCATGGGCTCTGGACATCCAAACCTCCGTCCCCTTCAATTGTGTAACCCCCACACATGTCATACACCGCCCCTGTATGCGTCTTGTTTGTCTTGTCTGTTAACCTACCCAACCTACCTCCCCAGCTGTACCGACTACCTTCACCTGACATACCACTCTCACCTGACAAAAAAAAAAAAAAAAAAAAGGGCACTCTGTACCCACAAAAATTCGCCCATACATAGCTGCCCATTCCGCACACATGTCTACTCGACATAGAACCTATCAATTCCAATTGGCTGTACAACAGGTATTATTGTTGTCCTGACACCTCTCTCAGGGGTGGAAGGTTTCAAATGTCACACCAAATTACATACATATGCACAGCTGTTGCTGCTGAAGAAATGGGCAGCTATGGGCCTTACCTACATCCCTCCTGCACATCCCAAGCTTGTTTCCCTACTGTCTTACCCTCTTTGTGACCCCTTTTTCACCACTTTCCTGTCTCCCCGTTTTCTTTTCTTTCAAAGAAAATAGCGGGTGTCTTAAGAGTAAGCACGTTTAAGCGGTTGTAAGCGGGTGTGCGCTTGTGTCTTGTGAGCTAACCGCCAGTGCGCATGCGTGAGCTCCACGCAAACCAGCGCTAACCCGGTTACAACTGCTTAAAAGTGCCTTAGGCACTTTGATTGACAGGTCCTGTACTCAGTTACAAAGAAAAATATAATCCCACTGTGAGTCCCGAACCCAGGACCTTGGCAACTATAGTCTGCATGACTTACCACTAAGCCATGACTCTGATATAAAATCACTGTGCTAAAGTAAATATATCATGTAACAGTAGGAATGAATGTAAAGGGAATATAGATGTGTAGTACACAAAGCATGACATTTAGAATCACAAACAAAAATGGTGGATTCCAATAATAGTAGTGTGTGAACAGAAACAGCCATGCTAGTGGGAATCTAGTAGGTAATAATGTCACCATAGCACCTTGCAAGACACACACATACTCACAGCAGGATAAGCACTGCCCATACCCCACAACCCCTTACAGGAACACATCCGGACCAAGTAATAAAATATGTGGGGCAAAGGCCCAAAACCAGGGACACATTACAAATAACGGTACAACACACACAGACAGTGCAGAAAGTAACAGGGTCTACACCTTGTGGGATGTTTGGAAGGGTATGCAGTCTGGCACATGAATGTTTGTCACCATATTCTGACTACAGCCCAGACTGCCTTGCCAGATAAAGGTGTGCATGAGATACTGACCAAATATGAGGCAGACATGTGGACAGCCTGCAGATATCTGTACACATGACGGGTCCAACACCACCATATTTGCATAGTCAAGGACCTAGACATAGCAACAGTGAATGTCTTACGGGGATGTACCACAGACCCCATGTGAAATGTACAAACAGTAGGCAGAAAGGTGTAACACATGCAATGGTAACTATGGAGTCTGGAAAGTATTCACCACTTGCATGGCAGAAAAACAGTAGTAATACATATGCCCATGCTAACCCACAGTCACAACTGCAGCATACCAGACAGTTCAATGGGTGTACCCCACTGATATGTACCATTCCATGAGGCACATAACTGATGAACCTGAAAGCCTCAGGGGCCTGCTCAGCAGCATACTCACATACCCTAATAGATGTCAAGGCCCACACCATGGCCAGACCACACTGCATGCTGTAACACCCTAGCAGATATAGCAAGCATCCCAGGGTGTGAATGTACATGGAAAATAGGAAAGCTACAGCAGCACACTACAGTCAAGACACCTAGCAGGCATACCAGTACTGACAGTAAAGGCAACTATTGAAGCCTTAGCAACAAAGTGCAAGCAAAGGTGAAAGGAAAGCACACACACACACACACACACACACACACACACACACACACACACACACACACACACACACACACACACACATTAACAATAGTAGTAGTTGTAGTTGTTAGTGCACATACACAGTCAGTACAGGAAACTGGAGAAATGAATGGAGGAATGTTAATCCACAACACACCGAGAAAAATGAGAGATACCAACCTTTACACTCACAGAACGTTGTCCACAGCATAACAGCATGGTCCCTGCCCTTAACATCTGAAAGGGCTATGCCTATTTCACACACCCTTTTATAGCACAGTTCTGAAATCACAGTGAGAACTGCAATCAGTACACAACAGGCTGCATGCAATTAGCAAATGCTGGCTAACAATTGGTGCAGAGGCCATCACATGGGCATATGCAGATACCTACAAAAGTATGCTGTACTCCATGTCCACGCATGCAATACTTTCATTGCACCCTGAGAGAGAGAGAGAGAGAGAGAGAGAGAGAGAGAGAGGACTAGACTGCAACTAAGCAGGCGGAAGCGAATCCCTCAGCAACAGCTACCTGGAAGCTGACAACTGTGAAGTGGAGCAGCAGGACAGAGAGCCAGACAGTAGCAGAAGCAGCTGTGACAAACACAGGTACTGTAAAGTAATACTATAAAGGTGTACATACTGTGAACCCTCCATATGTGTCATTGGTCTGTATCCATATGTATATGAAGATGTGTAAAGGGCAGGAGACATACAGCAACTATCAGTGAAGGCTGTACATACATTTGTATGTGTGAGCATCTATGTGCACATATAAATGTTGTTTGATTGTAGGTTGTACTGCCATGTACAAATTAGGTTACACAGCTATGTATGTTTAGCAGTATGTTAGTGTGTGTATACAGTAAGGTAGACAAATATGCTGATATACCTGTCTAACATATGGCTATGTATGTATGTCAACATATGTATGTGTATATATATATATATATATAAA